>NW_021146688.1:23287-25000 GCF_002837175.3 Physeter macrocephalus
TTAGATAGGTGGTCATTACTATAGTGTATGCGACAGCAATTCACATGGCCACTTGCAAAAAAGTAGTTGGTTGTCCAATGGAGATTGTGAACATCCATTTACCATGAGCTACTGAACAGATACTTTCCACAGTAACTCCTTCAAGTACTATTTAAAATCAGTTCTCTTTGTTTTCTTAAGCAACTGTTAAAACCGCCAATTTTGTGAATAGTACCAAGTAAGTCACTTGAAAATCACCTAGAGCCATCTATTTCCCTTAGCAAGCCTAAAGCTATAGTTCAAGAATTTTATTTACTGTTCTCTGACAAAGATGACTCTGAACAGCTATCCCCTGGATAAGTAATCAGCTCAAGCTACTTTGACTGACTAAATCTGATTTACTGAGTTAATAAGCCAGTTGATTTAGAATAGGTCTGATGCATATTTCTCCTCCATTCTGCATTAAACTGTTTCCCATGCCTAACATGTCTTTTGTCCCATTCGTACATATCCCAATTCCTACTTCTGTGCTGTAGGGCCTGGCTCAACTACACCTGCCTGTAGTGAAACGTCTCTCACCTGCACACACAACCGGAGACAATTTTAGTCTCCTCATGACTCGCACGGGGTTAGCTCTGTTGTGACACTTGACTACTTGGTGGCATCTTTTATTTTAAAAAGGCTTCCGTTATGCCGTGCACATCAAACAGTAAATGCTTTCTCTTAGCAAACCTGCATAACAATTTTCTGAACTCTTCTGCCCCGGGCCAGAGTCACGAATACGCCAGGCAAATAAAGTGAAGGAGGAGACAGTACATAGTGTTGTATTCAATTGGGTCTTGATACCTAAGTGTGACGCTTCACCAAGGATTATGCAGTAGTTCAGGACACAGACTAAAGTTGTTTCGAGTGTGTCCTAACGTCTCACTGGCAGAATTTAAATCTCTACTCTGGAAATTGTCGACCTAAGACAAATTCTTCCTTGAACTTCATTTCCTGCATGTGAGAAAGATAATAGTATCTCCCTTGTCGTAGACTGAATAATACCGTTGCCCGCAAATAGCCACATTCTAATCCCCAGAACCTGTGACTGTCACCTTAAACGGCAGAAGGGACTTTGCCAATGGGATGAAAGTAAGGGTGTTGGGATGGGGGGATTCTCCTGGACGACCCGGACGGGCCCAGCTGTAACCCATGGTGTTCTCATGAGAGAGAGGCAGAGGGAGCTGTTACTCCAAAGAGAATGTGATGGTGAAGTGGGGGTTGGAGTGATGGGGCCAGAAGTCAAGGGATGCTGGCAAGGAAACAGATTGTCCCTTAGAGCCTCTAGACGGAGGATGGACGGCCCTGTCGACTCCTGGTTGCAGCCCAGGGAAACTGGTTTTGGACCTCTGTCTTGCAGAACCATAAGAAAATAAGTGTGGTTTGTTTGAAGCAAGCACATTTGTAGTAATTTGTTACAGCAGCCACAGGGAACGAATGCGTACCTCATAGGAACGATTTCTCCAGTTAAAATGTGTGACTGGGCTTCCCTGGTGGCGCAGTGGTTGAGAGCCGGCCTGCCGATGCAGGGGACACGGGTTCGTGCCCCGGTCCGGGAAGATCCAACATGCCGCGGAGCGACTGGGCCCGTGAGCCATGGCCGCTGAACCTGCGCGGCTAAGAAAATAAGTGTGTTTTGTTTGAAGCAAGCACATTTGTAGTAATTTGTTACAGCAGCCATAGGAAACTAAT
>NW_021146689.1:0-10466 GCF_002837175.3 Physeter macrocephalus
CTGCAGTTCATCAGAAATGGTTATCTCAGTATCCACTTTTCGCCCTTCCACTGTGTTTTCGCCACCTGTATAAACAATTCCCTGGATTAAATGACCTATATTTGAAATAACTAGGGTGGTTTCTGTTTTCCTGATTGGACGCTTTACATTTTAGAAAAAAAGCAAGCATGAAATAAGAGCAATCCATTCCCTAGTCTGTGTCACTCTTCCCCAATCCTCCCCCCACCCCCAAACCCAGCTTTGGGAAGTCCTCACTTGTCCCAGCTGGGCCACCACCTCCATTCCCACCGCCTATGCCCTCCATCCACACCTCCATTCCCGTCTTCCCACAAGGCTTCTAATCCAAAAAGTTCCTCTCTCCTCCCGTTTCCTCAGGGCCCCCAGACACATGTCACAAAGCGGGATCTGGTGGGGAGTACAGAATTTATTTTATTATTCTGAGTCTGGGTTTTGTTCCTTAGACATCGTGATTCCTGGATGGAGGTGACTGTGTCCCACCTCCCTGAGTCATAGTCCCATGGGCCTGTTTCAATTGCTTTCCAGGTTCAAAGTGCACTGAGAAGGCTTCACAGTCTTAATACTTCCTAGATGCTCAACTGAGGCAAAGTGACAAAATGGCCCCCCCACCCCCGCCCGCCAAAAAAATAAAACCCCAAGCCCCCAGCAGCTGCTGCTGCTGCAGCCGTATGAAAAAATAATACAAACTCTTCTTAAAAAATAGATTACACAGAAAGAACCCAGAGGACAGAGGGGTATGGGGAGGGGCAGGGGCTGCTCTGGCCACTGGCAGGGCGCCTCGGGGAGCGGCCCGGGATGGGCGCTGAGACGAACTTCGGGGGCTGGGATGCTGGCGGACACTGCCTCGTCCACTCTGCCCAGCCTCCTTCTGACGCCCCTCCCAGCAGCTCTGGCCCCGGCACCACGGCTCCCCTCTCCCTCCAGGGACCCTCCCTTCACCCTGAGGCCTGGTACCTGCTTCTCACTGAAGTGGCTTCAATAAAGAAACAAAAAGACCCAAAGCAAGGGAGGGCTGTTGCCCAGCCACGGGGATTTCCACCCCACAGGAGACGACCTCTCTCTGCTTTGGGGGTTTGGATAATTATCAATACCTGACGCTACCTAGACACCCCCCCGGGGGGCTGATGGGCCCCAGACTCCCTGTTTGGCTCCTGGGAATACACGTGACGAGCTACGGTCTGAGGCTGTCTGTCCTCTGGCCCAGCCTCGGAGGAGCTGCAGACGGGCAGAGTGTGCACAGGACAGCCGGGGGCAGCGGGTGTGGGATAGGGCACCGGGTATGGGATGGGGTACAGCTCACACGGGTCCTCCAGCTCATGCAAGGAGAAGCGTGAGGGGGCGGCCCCACCAAGACAGAGGTAAGGCAGGGTGAGGTGATGGTCTCTGTGCAGCCAGGCCAGCTCTGGGGCCGGGGGCAGAGAAAGGGCAGGGGCCACGGCCCACAGGGCAGAAGGCAAGTTAGGGCCTGGTGCTGGGGAGGGGTCTGGGCGTCCGCTGCCCCGCCGAGGGTGCCACACCTGGCCACCGCATCCAGAGGAATCGGGTGCAGGGTGGATTCTCCCGAGTCGGGGACAGGGGCAGCTGGGCGGGCTGGTCTCAGTCGGGGACCTCGGGGTGGGCGGGCAGTCCACTCTCGCCGTGCCGGTAGGTCTCCCAGAAGCCCCTGTCTAGCTGCTCCAGCTGTGGGCCCAGTGGCAGGTGGCCGGCCAGGTGCATGCGGAGCGTCTCCAGCCACTGCTCCAGCTTCACGAAAGAGGGCCTGCGGAGACAGGCGGGGGAACGGTGGGTTCGGGCTCTGCTGGGGACCACCCCACCCTAAGCCCCCAGCCCACTCACCTCTTCTCAGGGTCCAGATCGCAGCAGTGCACAGTAATGGGGAAGAAGCTTGGGGGGCAGTTTGGGGGGCAGTAGCGGTCCAGGAAGCCTCGCACATTGAGGCCAAAATCCATGGTGCGCGGCAGGTAGTCTGGGTCAGCGTTCACCCGACCGATGATCTGTCCAGCACGAAGCCCAGCAGTTACCTGGGGCCCCTGGGACTGGGCATCACCCAGGTGGGTTCGAGGGCAGGTCACACCCGGGCCTGGCGCCCCCCGGACCACCACACCCCGGGAATGCAGGTTGCTGTGGGCGGCCCCATTTCCAGAGCCTCCCTGGCCTGGGGCCCCCACAGACTTCAGCCTGCAGCCTGGGAGCGTGAGCCCACCCCGGACCTACCTCGCACAGGACGATTCCAAAGGAAAACACATCCACCTTCTCATCGTAGCTGCGGCCTGGATGAAGAGACCACTGTCAGCAGGCGCACGGGGCCAGGGATGCCAGCTGATGAGGGTGCCGGGCCGGGGACCCGCTCGCTGGGGGGATGCCCTGGCCAGCAGGTCAGGACAGGAGGCAGGTGCTAGAAACCTCTTTAGGATCAGGCCTTAGGCTCTGACCCTATCCGAGCCCACCCAGTCTGAGCCAACCTGTTGTGGGGGAGTGGGGTGGGTAAAGGTGAAAGCCCTGGGCAAGGGGTTCCAGGCCCAGCTCGGTCACTAACCAGCCATGTGACTCTGGGCAGGTCATGGACCTTGTGGTGACCCCGAAAGATAACTGTGTCAGACCCCTGGAACCTGTGAATGTTATTGGAAAAAGGGTCTTTGAAGTTACGATTAAGTTAAAGATCCTGAGATGAGACAGTCCTGGATTATCTGGACAGGCCCTAAATGCCATCACAATTGTCCTTATAACAGAGACTGAAAAGGAAAAGACACAGAGGAGGAGGCAGTCACATGAAGACAGAGGCAGAGACTGGACCGATGTGGCCACAAGTCCGGGAACGTCAGGATCAGAACCTAGAAGCAGCAAGGAATGGATTCTCCCTTAAAATCCCCGGAGGGATCACGGCTCTACTAGATTACAGACTTCTGGCTTCCAGAACACAAGAGAATAGTGTCTGTTGTTAAGCCCCCCAGTTTGTGGTAATTTGTTACAGCAGCCTCAGGGACTGATACACACTCTCTGAGCCTCAGTTGCCTCAGCTGTAAAATGGAAACAATACCCTCTCTAACGATGTTAAAAATAATCAGGACAGCCACTCTCATTTATTGAATTCTGACTAGCTTACAAACCTTATCTAATTCTCACACTACTCCTTAAAGATAGGGACTATTAACCCCAATTTACAGGTTAAGTTATTGGGGGGTGGGTTAGGTTAACTTTGGTCAGAGCTGGCATTGAGATGACCCTGGCTCTGCGGCCCTGACCCTGTGTTTGCATGTCCCCTGCCTGTGGAGAGGCGTTATAAGCCCCAGTCTGGGTACACATGGGACCACTGTGTAACACTCCTGAAAAAAAAAGAAATGGAGTAGGAGAAAGGGGCTCTGTGGGAGGCTGAATAATGGCCCCGGAGGTGTCCTCGTCCTAATTCCTGGGCCCTGTGAACACGTTGCCTTATACGGTACTTTGCAGGTGTGACTCAGTTAGGGATCTCGAGATGAGATTATCTTGGATCATTCAGCTGAGCCCTATGGGATCACAAAGGTCTTTATGAAGGAGGGTGGAGGGTCAGGGTCAGGGGAGGAGATGTGACAATGGACACAGATGTCAGAGAGAAGAGGCTACGCTGCTGGCCTTGCTGGAGGAGGGACCAGGAGCCAGGGAATGAGGAAGCCTCTAGAAACTGGAAAAGGAAAGGAAACAGATCCTCTCCCCTTGAGCCTCCAGAAGGAATGCAGCCCTGCTGACACCAGACTTCAGCTCAGTGAGCCTGATACTGGACTCCTGACATCCAGAACTACAGGATAATTTGTGTTTTAAAAAAAAATAAATTTATTTACTTATTTATTTTATTTTTGGCTGCACTGGGTCTTCGTTGCTGCGCATAGGCTTTCTCTAGTTGCGGCGAGCGGGGGCTACTCTTAGTTGCAGTGCGCAGGCTTCTCATTCGCGGTGGCTTCTCTTGCTGCGGAGCACGGGCTCTAGGCGCGTGCGGTTCAGTAGCTGCGGCTCACAGGCTCCAGAGCGTAGGCTCAGCAGTTGTGGCGCACGGGCTTGGTTGCTCCGCGGCATGTGGGATCTTCCCGGACCAGGGCGCGAACCCGTCCGTGCCCCCTGCATTGGCAGGCGGATTCCCAACCACTGCGTCACCAGGGAAGCCCTAATTTGTGTTTTTTAAGCCAAGTGTGTGGTGACTGGTTGCATCAGCACAAGGAAACCAACGACAGGACTCAAAGAGGGGCAGGGCAGGACCTCCGCCTCCTGCAGCTCCGCCTGGGACCGTGGGGCCCTGGGGGATGTGCCAGGCAGGGCTGCCGACTCACCGTGGATCATCTCGGGCGCCATCCAGTAGGGGTTGCCCACCACCGTGTAACGCTTTTTCCGGTCTGGCTTCTTGAGGCTCCGCAGGTCCTCGGGCTGCGTCTTCTCGTCCACCATAAGCCGCGCCAGCCCGAAGTCGGCCACCACCACGTTCTTGTTCTGGGTGACCCGGAAGCAGAGCCACGCTGAGACACGCCCCTGGCACCACCTGCCCACTCCCTCCTCGGCCTTCTGGGGATAGCCTGTGGTCCCTCAATCACTGCCCCTTAGCCGCCGGGCTCCCTGGGCCCACTTGTCCCCAACTGAAGTACATCCCCCCTCAAAGCTTCTTTCAGGAAACCTGCCCTGACCACCCCAGTCCACACACCCGGGCCCTCCTCCGGGCCCGCAGCCCCTAGTGCAGACTGGTGTAGGCTGCGGCCACCCTGTGGGCCGCTCTCTGCGAAGGCCACGCTCACCGCAGAGCCCCCGCCCCCGCACGTCTAGCGGCGTGGTGGGCGGGGCCCCCGCTGTCCCCTCCTGGCCCGGCCGCTCACCTCACGAACCAGGCAGTTGTGGGAGTTCAGGTCCCGGTGGATGATGTTCATGGAGTGGAGGTAGGCCTGAGGGTGGGGGGCACGGGGGTCAGGGGGCAGCCGTGCTGAGGGCCCCCAGCCCCACCCTGGTCGCCCCAAGGCTCCCACCTTCCCCCTCCCACTGGATCCCCTCTGTCCTCTCTCAAAGCTTGCTGTGGCTTCCATTTCTAAACTCCTTGTGAAGTTTAGGTGAGCACTGGAGAACGTGTTTTGTTTTTCGTTTTTTGCTGCACCGCGTGGCCTGCGGGATCTTACTTCCCCGACCAGGGATGGAACCCGCGCCCCCTGCGGTGGAAGCGCGAAGTCTTAGCCACTGGACCACCAGGGAAGCCCCGAGATGCTTTCATAAGTGGGGCCGGATCACCCAGCCCACATGCCCCCCGGCAATCAGAGCCTACTCACCATCCCCGAAGCGATGTCCTTGGCAAAGCTCACCCTCTGACTCCACGGGTACTGGCTGTCCTGGAGGTGGGGAGAATGACCAGGATGGGCCAATGGGGCCACAGTGGCAGGACATTGGGTGAGAGAGAGACAGGAAGGGGCGAGTGTCCTGCAGGGTCCGATGACGCACCCCCAACTCTCTTCTACACCCACAACTGTCCCTTCTTTTTTTTTTTTTGCCACGTGGCTTGTGGGATCTTAGCTCCCCAACCAGGGATTGAACCTGCGGCCCCGGCAGTGAGAGTGCTGAGTCCTAACCACTGGACTGCCAGGGAAGTCCCTCACAGCTGTCCCCTCTAAGGGCTGTGGGTGAATAATTCAAAACAATTTTCTAACAGAACTGGTTCCAAACAGTGACGGGGTGGGAGATACTCTTCTATAGTCCCTGACCCACCTCCTCTGAGAACAAAAACTCTCTCTTCTACAAAATTCCACTTTTTCGAGTTTTTAAAAAACCTGAACCTGCTTTCATGGACCAACAGAGACGGGCCTGGCGAGGTTGCCTGCAGAGAGCTGCAGTGAGTCACTCCAGAGAGCAGGGCTCTGGGCTCAAATCATTTGGGGAAAACACCCCATTCTCTCCCCCCATCTCCTTGGAGACCTCGAGTGGGAGAGCAAGGACATCAGAGCGTATTAAAGATGCAGGTGCAGCCAGGAAGCCTGCGCTGGTGCAGCCCAGCATTTCTAAGTTGCACTGGACCACGGAATCCCTCTGAGAAGTTACACCTGTCTGGAGCCCGCAGGGACCACACTCTGGCAACAGCAGGGAATCCACCCTGAGGGACTGAGGACTCAGTGGCGAGGGAAGGGAACAGGGTCTCCGGGTCTGAGGGTGATGCTGGGGTGGGTGAGCGTCGGATCCCGGGGCACCGTCAGCATCCCGGGAGAGCTGGAAGCTCCCCTCCAAACGCTTCTTTTTTTAGAGGAGGGTCGGTAATTTCATCCAAGCTCTTACAGCAAGTTCTGAATTTTATACATCATGGCAAACAGTAAATGACCTGGTTTTCCTCAGAAGCAAAACAAAGACCCTCTGGGAGAGGTAACCTATGGCAGGTGCACGGGGTTAACCTGACAGCCTGTGCATCCCCTCAGAAAAGCTGCCACCCTTCTCTGGGCCCCAGCTTCCCCCCCACCTTAGATGGAGTCAGTTGCTCCCTTATTCGATTCAGAATCGGGGTCTGGAGGGCCTTTGACACCAGAGGCCGATCCCCAGTGAAGAGCCTGGGAGGAGACTGGGACCCACAGAGGAGCCGCTGGGCCCAGGGTCCTAGGGCAGGAGCGGCTGGGACGGGTCTCAGGCGGGGGCTCTGCCCGGCACTCACCATGCCCTTGATGAGGCCCCGGAGCGTGCCACCCTTGATGTACTCGGTGATGAAATTGAGCCTCTTGTCCTTGTAGAGCACCCCGATGAACTTGAGCACGTTGGGGTGCTCCAGGCATCGCATGACCTTCACCTGGTGGGGTGCAAACAGGCTGGGCCCACGTCTCCCTCTCCCCGTTTCCCACCAGAGGCCACCACGGACAGCTCCGAAGATGGAGGAGCCTTCAAGCCCCCGGGGTCACACCTGCCGGCTGCCGTGCTCTTTGCTTGGGCTGCTCCCACCCCCAGGGACGTCCTTGCCCCTCTCGCCCTCCTGGCGGATGGTTTCTCTTCTTCCGGCGTGGGCTTGAGCGTCACATCCTCCCGGAGCCCTCTGCCACCCAGC
The DNA here is from genome assembly GCF_002837175.3 of Physeter macrocephalus. Classification (NCBI taxonomy): domain Eukaryota; kingdom Metazoa; phylum Chordata; class Mammalia; order Artiodactyla; family Physeteridae; genus Physeter; species Physeter macrocephalus. The sequence goes on from NW_021146689.1 coordinate 7,037, forward strand.
CCCTCTCAATGGCGAAGGGTGGGGCAGGTCCTAGGAGTCCGGTGCAGAGAGTGCAGCAGGCCCCTCACCCACCTCCTTGAGGAACGTCCGCTGGGTCTCCTCATCGAAGCGGATCAGCTCCTTCATCACCATCACCTCGCCTGTCTCCCGGTGTGTCACCTGCGTGGGGACCCCCAGGGGTTGAGACTCAGCACAGGCACATGCTCTGCTCTAGGCCCGCCCTGCAGGAGGCCCATCCCCACCCCAGGCAGATGGACAGACGGCTTCAAGCTCTTCGCAGACTTTTCATGGGATGCTCCCAGCCCCCGAGGGGTGGGACTTAAGTCCTTTACAGGTGAGGAAACTGAGGCTCAAGAAGGTTTCCCACCAGGGCCCACGGTCACCCAGGTGGCAGGAAGGGGGGTGGCCAGGGCTTGGGTCCAGGACCGCCTGACCCAGAGGCCAGCTCTCCTTCCTCTGCTCTGCTGGGCTGTCTCCTGGAAGTCAAACGGTAGCTCTACCAGAGATTCTGACCAGGGACGGGGCTGGGGCCTGTCTGCACACGTGGGCAACTTGGATGTTGCCTTCTGTATAACTCTGAACCTTCCATTCCGGTCATAGCCAGGTGACATCAGAGCCAGGGAAGGGCTCGTGTCTTGCTGGGGGAGACTGTGAAGTGGGTGAGCAGCCCAGAGGCCAGGAGGGGGCTGGCACTGGGCTCAGTAAGGGGGCCTGGGGGCGGGAGCCTTCAGGGTCAGTCCGGGCTGCCCTCCCATCCCCCACCCTGAGGAGCCACTTTCCGACAACCTCCTCCACACGGTCTATCTATAATAAGTCCCCTCCCCCTAACTAGCTGAGGGAGGCCCAGGTGGAGGAGAGCTCTGGCCAGCGAGTCTGGAAGCCAGATACCCTTCCCCTGGGGCTTCCTGGGGACACTGGTGGGAGGAGGGTGGAGGACCAATGGGTCACACACAGACTGCCCCCCCTGCTCTCACCCACGGCCCCATCCCTGCCTGGCGTGCCCTGTACCTTGATGGCCTGGCCGAAGCAGCCCTTGCCCAACACCTCCCCGTGGATGAGGTCCGAAGGCCGGAAGATGCGGTGCGGCCGGCAGACCACACGGAGGGACTCGGAGCGACCCAGGTCCTGGCGCTGGGAGGCCGGGGAGCCCAGCGAGCCGGCGCCGGGGGACCTGTCGATGCTGCAGCTCCTCCTGGGGGGACACACCCAGTGCCCGCTGCCACCAGGTGGGCACCCGGACGAGGCCCCCTTGGGGGGAGGCCAGGTCTTGGCCCGGCCCCCTTCCCCCTGCCTGCCATGCCCCATCGATGCCAGTCTACGTACAGTCACCCGTACAGCCAGAAAGGGCGGCACAGGACAGCTCCCCTGGGGCAGTCATAAGGCTCTTGCCCCATCCTGAGGCCAGCACCCAGTGCCCTGTCTGGCTTGGACTTCCTGTTAAGGCAGGAATGTTTGCCCTTGGCCTTCTCTGCCTGGTGACCCTGGATCAGACGCTTTGTCTCCCAGCATTTGAGTCCCAGGCCTTGGAGTGCAGAGGCAGACTACCTGCCCAGGATGCCCACAGGTGGCCTTGCAGGGTGGCCTGAGCTCCAGACAAATGCAGGGGAGGAGGAAACATATGCCTTCAATATCACTGTTTCTTAGCGTAAAGGCTGTCATCGCAGGCGGACCCCTCAAAGCCTTGACCAGGCGTCCTGAGCAGACCCCCGCAGTGAGCGGCACGAGCACCAGGCTGCTTCTGGGCTTCTTCCTGGTGCCCCCCCACCTCCCTTTAAGAGGGTACAGGGCACTTGGGCCCTCTGGCCTGGACCACAACGGTCCCCCAGCTGTCTCCGGTCCTGGGCACCTCCCCGCAAAGGGGACCAGAGTGGTCTCTGTGAAACACGTCACTGTGCTGCAACACCCTTCGGCGGCGCCCCGGGATGGGCAAAGCCCAAAGTCCCCGGCCACGAGTTTCCGCCTCAGAGCCCACCGCTCCCCAACACATCCGATGCCCCAGCATCCTGAGCTACTGGCCAGCTGCTCCTCGGAGCCAGGGTGCTGGTCCACCCCGGAAGCGCTCTGTCATCCCCAGCTGGGGGTGCTGCTTTCCCCGTTTGCTCCTTCCTCCTCCTTCCTCCTCCTAGCCCCCTGCACCCCTTGCCGGCCTCCTTCTTTTTGCCGGGCTGACTCCCCCATCAGACTGTGAGCTACCGGAGGGTAGGGACCAGGTCCCATGCCCCCTGAGGCCCAGCGTCAGTGAAAGTACCAAGATACAGTACATCAAGGTGCAGGGCTGACTTACAGGACAGGCTTCTGCCGGCCGGAGCTGCCCGCCTCCCCGCTGGGAGTGTGAACCGGGGAGACCAGGGGGCTGGACTCAGGCCCCGGCCCGTGGCCCAGTGTGTCATGGGGGTCATGCTCAAGAGTCAGCTGGAGCAGGCGGCTGGTTTCCTGGATCAGCAGATCAATCTGGGGAAAGCAGGAGTGTGGACAGGTGAGTCTCAGGGGTGGCGCTCTCGGGGGAGCACGACCTCCAACCACAGACTCAGGACCCATACCTCGTCCAAGGGCACATTCCGGATGGGCGTGCCATTGATTTCCAGGATCCGGTCTCCAACGTGGATGGAATTCTTCACATCCGGGCTCATGCAGCCCGGGTCCACTCTGTGGGCACAGAGAGGTGGTCAGACCCCTGCTCACCCCGCTAGGAAACCAAGGCCAAGGGGATCAGATCAGGAGCGTGGGGGCAAACCATTCTATCTTGTGTGACGGGCAGGCGGCAACCGGCGGGAACACCGAATTCTGGTTTGATGGGAAGAGCTCTATACTAATTACAATGCTTGCCGTGGGTGTGGAACTGGAGAAAAGTGGCATGCCCTCCAGGTATCTGCCCCCCTATACTAGATGCTCGGGGGCTCCGGTTCAACAGAGCGTTGTCTCTGCCATGGAGGACAGACCTCTCATTCTACCTGGCTGGTACGTGTGGGGCAGACAAGTGTCAGGGTCCTAAGAGCGTCTGGACCCACTGCTTCCTACCTGACCCCCAAACTTGCCCTGCAAGAGGAAGCTAAGGCTCCCACTCCTCTGGAATCGGCGGGAAGGAGCGAGCAGCCCGGGCTGAGCCACAGCTGCGGGGTGGAGATGGGGCTGGTGCCCTGGATTACACGGCCATAAACTAACTCACAGAATGGCCAACTTGCCACATTTACTTGCTTCTTTTAACTCCTTGGTGTTAACTATCTGATTGTCATTTTGTGCTTGTAAAAGCTTTTCAAAGAATGGTGACTTTGGGGCTTCCCTGGTGGCGCAGTGGTTGCGCGTCCGCCTGCCGATGCAGGGGACGCGGGTTCGCGCCCCGGTCCGGGAGGATCCCACATGCCGGGAGCGGCTGGGCCCGTGAGCCGTGGCCGCTGAGCCTGCGCGTCCGGAGCCTGTGCTCCGCAACGGG
>NW_021146689.1:10534-25000 GCF_002837175.3 Physeter macrocephalus
GAGGCCACAGCAGAGGGAGGCCCGCATACCACAAAAAAAAAAAAAAAAAAAAAAAAAAAAAAAGAATGGTGACTTTGTCTCTGCCCTGAGATGGGGAAGGGCTGGGGGAGGGTGGGCAGGACAGAAAGGAGACTGAGAGCTTTAAGAAAAAGAGATTGCTGGCAATTTTTCAATTATCGACAGTATATTCTCACATGGGGGAGAAGTGCTTCCTTACACAGGGAAGGCAGGTAATAAATACAGCGGGAAGAAAATCACCATTCTGTAGCCATCACAGAATTATCTGTGGATGCTAGAGTTAGTGAAAGGCTGTTGGGAACAGGATAGTTACAGACTCATATCTCACAGATGACTCAAACTGGTTACACTGCAAAGGGGAAAAAAAATCCTTTACAGCAGAGAGAGTGGACTGCACTTTAACCAAATAATCAAAGTTGACATCCCCAATAAAGGGAGCACTTCACTGACATCCTGTGTCTACCAGTAAGATGCACAGAGAAGGACACAGCATCAGTTATCTGGTTAAAATGCATGACTTAAACCTAAGGAAGAGGAACGCTCCGTCAAACTCAAATGGAGGGGGCATGCTCCTTAACTGACTTGCACTCTTCACAAATGTCAAGGTCATAAGGGACAATGAAAAGCTGAGGAACTGGCACAGATTAAAAGAGACCGAAGAGACATGAGGATTCAATGCAATGTGTGATCCTGGATTGGATCTTGGATCAAGGGGGAAACTGCCATAAAGGACAGTATTGAGACAACTGGCAAAATTTGAATGTGGATTGTATACTGAATAAAAGTATCAATGTTAAACTTCCGAAATATCATAATTACACTATAAGATACAATGAATAATTACGTAAGGGAATGCCCTTGTTTTTAGGAGAAGGTCTGAAGTATGTGGGGGAGGATGGGTCAATGGTGCCTACAACCTCCACTCAGATGATTTAGTAAAAAATGGCAATATGTACACGTATGTGTGTATATACAAATAAGGATATATATGTATATACACACTAATATATAGACAAAGGGAGAGACACACATACCTCAAGCGTAGCAGAAAGTTAAAATTGGTGAACTCAGGTAAAAGGTGTATAGGTATTCAATATACTTATTATTTTAGTAATTTTTCTGTAAATTTGAAATTTTCAGGATTAAAAAAGTTAAAAAATAGTGAATATATTTTCATGGATAAAGACTTCTTATGGATATAGCCTTAAAAATATATTCCTTAGGGAACTGCCTGGTGGCCCAGTGGTTAGGACTTGGTGCTTTCACTGCTGTGGCCCGGGTTCGATCCCTGGTCGGGGAACTAAGATCCCACAAGCTGCACGGTGTGGCCAAAGCGGGGAAAAGCAGCAGGAAAGAATGCTCACCCAGTGAGGGAGGCAGGGAGGAGGTGCCATGGACCCTCTACTCCTAAAATTCTGCCCAGTTGTCAGGGGCCAGCTGGTCTGGGAGTTTCCCCATCTCTCTCACCAATCTGTCTGCTCACTTGTGTGTGGAAGGCAGCTGCTGGCCTGGCTGATGCTCAAGATGGGGGTGGAGATGCAGAGTCAAGCCCAGCCTCCTCCTCCTCCCCCAGTACCATCTTCACTTCTCACCAGTGCTTAGGCATGGGGCCTGGTACCTGGCAGGTATGTGAGAAACGTTCACTGAATCCAAAGAAAGCTGGCATGTGGCTCCCACACCCAGACATGGGGAACGTTTAAAACTATTTCTCAAGGGTCAATGAAGGCCCAGGAGAAATCTTAGAAGGCTCCAAGGTATCTGACTTCCTCGTTGTTCAGACAGAGACCCCAAAGCCCCGAGAGGACAAGGGAACCGCTCAGCGTCTCACGGCATGTCATCAACTGCGTCAGCCCCTTAACCTTCATTTCTTCTTACACCTCGGACCTTTTCTACAACCTTTAGAATTCTCTTTAGGGATGATCTGCTAGTATCAAATCCCATTTTGTCTGCCTTAACATGTCTTTATTTCACCTTCATACTTGAAGGATATTTTCATCAAGGATAGAATTCTAGGTTGATGGTTCTTTTTTGCTGAGTGCATTGAATATATCATTTCACTATTTCTGGCTTTCATTGTTTCTGTTGAGAAATCAGCTGTCAGCCTGTTCTTTTTTTGAAGGAAATTTTTTTTTAAATAAATAAATAAACTTATTTATATTTGGCTGCGTTGGGTCTTCATTGCTGCTGCACGCAGGCTTTCTCTCTATTGGGGCAAGTCGGGGCTGCTCTTCGCTGCAGTGCACAGGCTTCTCATTGCAGTGGCTTCTCCTGTTGCGGAGCATGGGCTCTAGGTGCAAGGGCTTCAGCAGCTGTGGCACACGGGCTCGGCGGTTGTGGTTCACGGGCTCTAGAGCACAGGCTCAGTAGTTGTGGCACACAGGTTTAGTTGCTCCTCGGCATGTGGGATCTTCCCAGACCGAGGCTCGAACCCGTGTCCCCTACATTGGCAGGTGGATTCTTAACCACTGAGCCACCAGGGAAGTCCTCCCTCTGGCTACTTTTAAAGTCTTTTCTTTTGCCTTTGGTGTAGTAGTTTCACCAGGTGGGGTAATCCATGGGTGAATTTCTTTTTAGTTTTCCTGTTTGGGATTTACTGGGTTTGAGTCTGTGGACTGGTATCTTTTATCAGCTCTGGGAATTTCTCAGCCATCGTATCTTCAATTACTGCCTCTCTCCCATTCTCTTTTCTCCTGTGATTCTAGATGGATGATTAGAGCTGCTCACTCTGTCCTCTGTACGTCTTAACCTCTCTTTCCCTATTTTCACCTTGTTGTGTTTCTGCTTCTCCCTTCAGCTGTTTAAAACCCTCCTCTGTTGCTAAACCCACCTTTCACTTCTAGGGGTTCTATTTGGTTCTTTTCCAAATTCATTTGCTCTTTACTCACTTTTTCCAAGGATCTCTTATTTATTAAAACATATGGGGGGGGCTTCCCCGGTGGCGCAGTGGTTGCGCGTCCGCCTGCCCATGCAGGGGAACCGGGTTCGCGCCCCGGACTGGGAGGATCCCACATGCCGTGGAGCGGCTGGGCCCGTGAGCCATGGCCGCTGAGCCCGCGCGTCCGGAGCCTGTGCTCCGCAACGGGAGAGGCCACAACAGAGGGAGGCCCGCGTACCACAAAAAAAATAAATAAATAAAAAATAAAACATATGGAGCATAATTATTTTGTATTGTTTCTGATAATCCTACTATCTGCACGTTTTGTAGGTCCGCTTCTGCCACCTGTTGTTTCTGCTGGTTCTTGCTCACAGTGCCTTGTTCTCTGTGATTTTTGACCTAACGGCTGACCTTCCTTGGGACGCTTATCTCGAGAAATTCTGTGAAGCCTGGAGGCGGGTTCCTCCAGAAAGGATCTGCATCTGATTCTGTCAGGGCCTAGGGACATTACCCCTAGCGGAGAAGTACTTTAAGTAAAAAAAAAGCGAGCGCCAGCGGCCATGGCTCACGGGGCCAGCCGCTCCGCGGCATGTGGGATCTTCCCGGACCGGGGCACGAACCTGTGTCCCCTGCATCGGCAGGCGGACTCTCAACCACTGCGCCACCAGGGAAGCGCCGAGAAGTACTTTAAACTTCTACAATTTTGCCTGGAGGCAAACTTGGTTGGCAAACCCAAGTGTATGAATTCTCAGGGGAGATTCCCTCTCCCCTTCCATTTAGGTTCAAATCAGTTTATTTTCTAGTTCTGGGAGTTGGTTGCCAGGGGCGGTGGTGGGGGGCTGGTGGAAGGTAAGGTTTGTTTCTTGTTCTTCCTCACCCTGAGAGCCCGAACCCGTGTCCCCTGCATCGGCAGGCGGACTCTCAACCACTGCGCCACCAGGGAAGCGCCGAGAAGTACTTTAAACTTCTACAATTTTGCCTGGAGGCAAACTTGGTTGGCAAACCCAAGTGTATGAATTCTCAGGGGAGATTCCCTCTCCCCTTCCATTTAGGTTCAAATCAGTTTATTTTCTAGTTCTGGGAGTTGGTTGCCAGGGGCGGTGGTGGGGGGCTGGTGGAAGGTAAGGTTTGTTTCTTGTTCTTCCTCACCCTGAGAGCCCTTTGGGAGTTGCAGCTTTATGGGGTGGGGAGGCGTTCTCTTATTAGACTCACTTTCCTTGAGCAAGTCAGGGCTTTGGAGAGGCTCAGCCACGAGAAGACTCGAAAACTGAAGCTTAATTCACCCAATTCAGATTTGCCCTTAAGTCATGGCTGCCTTCCGTGCTCTGCTGATACCCCTGGGCTCCTTCCTTCACTTATTCCTGACCTGGTTACTTCTCTTTCTTGTTGGGTCATGCAGGGATTAAAGAAAACATTTAAAGTATTTTATCTAACATTTGTTGTTTTTTTGGAGGAATGATTGGACCAGGCATCTGGTATACCAGGTTGTCAGAGCTGGGTTCCATCTGGGCCCATGTGCTCACCCATTCTCAGGGCCCCCCTGCCCCAGAGTCGGCCACCCACCTAGAGGATCCGTGCCCACAGCCGCACCAGCTGCAGCCTCAGCAGGCCAGCCACTCACCCCTGGACGCGGACGGTGTGGGAGTGCTCTGTGCTGCAGCCTGGCGGGCCGTGAGGGGGGTCGATGGAGACCGAGAGGCCACGTTTGCCATGAGCTGAGGCTGGGATGGATACGAGGGTGACTGTGTGGGGCAGGTGGGAGCTGGGGGAATCAGGCAGGATCTGCTCAATGACGGGGGTCACCACAGTCTGGTAGTAGCAGTGTCCGCTGCAAGAGCCACAGGCAGTGGGGACCCAAAGAGTGGGAAGAAAAGCGTGTCAGGACAGTCACCAGCATCACCCCCACCCCAATCCCTCAGCCCCAGGCTCTCTTCTCCTCCCACCCTCCCCTCACTGCTCCCCAAGGGAAGAGGAGGATCTTGGCTGCCTGATGGGCTGGGAGCAGGAACTGGGCATGCTCAGCCCAGCCTTGCCCTTGTCCGGGGCTCATTCTGGGCTGTCTATGCTCTGTCAGCTCGCCAAGATGAGGCCTGGGGATAAATCCAGTTCAGCAGGAAGTCATTAAGAGTCCATTTGGGATCCTCAAAAGTCATGCTGCCCTCAAATCCAGCTTTATCAGTATTGCCATAATAAAGAATTTGTCCTTGTCTTTGTCCCTGGCTCCTGGGAAAGAGGCTCTAAATCCTTGGAACAGGAGTGTCTTCCTTTTTCTTGAGCCCTTCAAGCCACACTTGAGCTAATGTTAATGAGATGACTCAGGCGGCAGGGAGGGGGGTGCTGGTCACCAGAAAGACTGACCACGTGATGAGAGGGCTGTGGCTCTGACCCAGCCTGACCTCGAGGAAACTGAGTTCAATCCCGTGCCCAGGGAGTCAATCAATTATGCTACATAATGAAACCCCAATAAAAACTCTGGTGATGCCAGGGAGGACGGGTCACACGTCTTGATTCCACGGGTGGAATGCACGGAAGCTGTGCATGTGAGACCCTCCCGGACCTTGCCCTTTGCGTCTCTTCATCTGGCTGGTCCTGATTTGTAGCCTTTAGTAGAAAACTATAATTGTGAGTATAGGGCTCTCTTGAGCTCTGAGTCATTGAGCGAAGTATCAAAGCTGAGAGAGTTGTGGGAATCCCTGACTTTGCAGCCAATCGGTCAGAAATGCGAGCGGCCTGGGGACGCCCAAACTTGTGGCCGGTGTCTGAAGTCAGGGCGGTCTTGCTGGGGACAGGTCCTGAGCTCACAGGGTTGGAGCTAACTCTGAGGGTTGGTGCCAGAACTGCACAGCAGTGATGTCAGTAAGAAAGCTGATGTCTGTGGGACTTCCCTGGTGCTCCAGTGGTTGAGAATAAGCCTTCCAAGGCAGGGGATGTGGGTTTGATCCCTGGTCGGGGAACTAAGATCCCACGTGCCGCAGGGCAACTAAGCCCGTGCACTGCAACTACTGAGCCCGCGCGCCGCAACTAGAGAGCCCATGCGCCACAACTACAGAGAAGCCCGCGCGCCACAACAAAAGATCCCGCGTGCCGCAACTAAGACCGGACGCAGCCAAAATATTAGATAAATATTAAAAAAAAAAGAAGAAGAGAGAAAAGAAAGCTGATGCCTGAGGCTTTCTCCATCTGATTGCTGTGTCTTATTTCCCAGTGGTTTTTACACTTTCACTATGACCGCCCCCCCCCCCCCATGGAAAGGGGAAAGGCCCTGGGGGGGGAGACGTGTGACACGGGTGGGCACGCCAGGCGCAGGGAGGGGCGGGACACTCACCAGTACAGCTTGGAGTGCTCCACCAGAGTGTAGGTGTCTCCGTCACCGATGAAGGTCCCACATGTGAGGCAGATGAAGCACTCGGGGTGGTACTTCAGCTCCCCGGCCACCTGGAAGGGGAGTTGGGGGGGCGGGGACAGGCCACCTCAGCAGCCCCTTCAACCCCCATAGCTCCTCCCCTCGGCCTCCTCTCAGAAGGGCAGCCCCAAACCAACTTCGGGGCAGACTGAGTTGCCTCCATAATAGCGGGCTGAGGGATACAGACAGAGAAACAGGCTCAGGAGGCACAGAGGAATCAGAGAACTAGTGAAAAGAAGAACAAGAGAGATGATGGGAGAAAGATCTGGAGCAGGGAAACCTGTGAAAACACATACACACGTGCGTGCACACACACACACACACACACACACACACACACACAGGTGAGGTGTGTGAGTGGGGGAGGGGTGCTTACCATGACCAGCCCCTTGGTGATGTGCTCTGAGCACCCGTGGCAAGACTCGCCATAGCGGGCCCAGTAGTCCTTCTTGCAGAAGAGCTGCCCATCCTTCTCATAGTACTGGTGTGAAAGGGAGGCACTGCACTCGCAACACCTGGGTGGAAGGGGAGCTGGGGCTCAGAGGGGCCCACCCCTCCCGCACACCTGGGCCCTTCCAGTCTACAGGCAGCACTAGAGAAAGGTGTGTCCTCTGGACGGGAGCAGCCTGTGCTGGGGCACAGGGCTTGGCAAGTGGAGCCGGGGATGGATTCAGAGCCCACCCCCACCCCCCTGCCGTGGTACCTCAGCCAGAAGCCTTGGTACTATGAGCAGCCTGAACAACCACCCTCAGCAGTTCTGCACCCAGGGTGTCTGGCCCACTTGCGAGACCTGGGCTGAGAGGTGCTACTCATCTGAGCCCCCTGTCCCTTGTCGTGAAGGAAGATGGCCAGCAAGGGCAGGCAAGTTACCCTCAGTCACCCACCAGTCAGGCCCAGGGAGGGCTGGAACCTGGGAGCCCAGGATTCAGGTTGGGGGGGCGGGGCTGGAACAAACCGGGAGCCCCACTCTTCCAGTCTAGTCTGCTTCCTCTCCCTCCCCCTCCCCCCACTCCCAGCAAAGTGGAGGCAGCTCTGGCCACTGATGTAGATGGTGGGGACCTTTTGGCGCTGTGAAGACCTACTAAGTGCTGGCACCTTCCCATTTCTTGCTTAATAAATTTACTAATCCTCACAGGCCACCATGAGGCAGGCATGGCTATCCTCATTTTAGAGATGAGGCAGATGAACTTCGGAGGGTCTACCCTGCCCAAGGTCACAGAGATGGGCACCATAGGCCCCATGAAGATACTCCCAGTTCCACCAAGATACAAGGCAGGAGTTCAGCTCAGTATAGACCAGTCAGTCAGTTAAGAGAGGGGATCTCCCGGCTTCCTAGGCTTCAGCCAGCCCCACGGGTGCTACCAGTCACAAGAACGGGGTTCAGCATAGGTAGCAGGAAGGCCTGGCTGGTGGGGCCCCTGAAGGGCCGATGGGGAGAAATGATGTACAGGCTTCTTTCTAGGTGCCACCCCCCAGGCCAGGAGCTAGACCTACATGCCTGACGTCTTTCCCCTCAAGCGTCCTGGTCTGGTGGGGACCAGCAGCTCAGCTAAGCCAGGGTAATAAGCAAATGCAAAAATATGGGACCCCCCAGCCCCGTGACCGACACCTCCCTCAACCCCAGGCACGAGCCCCACTGGGTTCTGCAGAGCCTGACCCAGGGCCCTGGCATGCATAGGTGTGTCTGGGCCGGAGTACACACTGCGCAGAGAACGGCTAGGGGACCCGTCCAGCTCTGTTGCTGTTTGGGTGCTCCGGGTGATGTACCAAGGTCACATAGGGATAGGAGGGCCCAGGCTCAGAGCTCATGGCTCAGTGGGGGAACAAACCAGGAGACAGGAGGGCAGGAAAGACTGGGGCTGGGTCAGAGAGCACTGTGCTCCAGGCAGCCGGGAGAGCCTCCGCTCTACCGTTAGCCTGCGCAGGGCAGCACTCATTGACTGCACTCAATGACTGCTCCTGAACTAGGGAACTGGGGAGGGGGAGGGGGGAGGAGGGGGGGGAGGAGGGAGGAGGAGGGAGCGCATAGCAGCAAGAGTGCTGCTGGGACACTGTCCCTTTAAGAGGATCCAGCCAGTTCCCCATTGTCTGGTAGCCTGAGGGGAGAGGCTGGGGACCACAGCGTGGGGCTTTGAGCAGGGGGAGCCCGGGGGGGAGGGGGGGGGGGGGGGGGGGGGGGGGGGGGGGGGGGGAGGAGGGAGGAGGAGGGAGCGCATAGCAGCAAGAGTGCTGCTGGGACACTGTCCCTTTAAGAGGATCCAGCCAGTTCCCCATTGTCTGGTAGCCTGAGGGGAGAGGCTGGGGACCACAGCGTGGGGCTTTGAGCAGGGGGAGGGCAGGGGAACACAAAATGCCCGGGTTTTGAAGCCAGGAAGGCGGGGTCTGAGGAGCTCTCTCAATGGGATGGCGAGCGGGGAGGGAAAGCCTCTGGAGGCAGCGCTGGGATGCGGGAGGCTGCAGCGGAAGCAGCGGCTGGACGGGAGCCATGACGTCATCTGTTGCCCCCGCAGCCCTTCCTGCCCCACAATCGCTGCGACTGCAGTGAGTGGGCATCTTACCACGGGGCGGGCGACAAGACAAGGAAGGCACCGAGCCAGAAGGGAGGACACCCGGGGACGGGGAGGTCCCCAGCGCAGCCCCCAGGGAGCTCTAACCTAGCAGGAAGGTGAGCAGCAGGAGAGCAGGCTCCGCAAAGAGGCGGGGCGGAGGCAGCGCACGGTGACCTTGGGGAGACACCCCACTCCCTGTGCGGATCGGTGATTCACTTCGCCCTCCCGCTGACCAGACCCACCAGACACGAAGCGCGCCACAGGAGTGTCACCGCGGGAGTCTCCCCAACAGCCCCAGGCTGCAGGAAGCAGCCCCCCTCCCCCACCTCGGGGCGCGGGTCAGTCGGGGCTCTGGAGCGGCCGCCTTCCCCCAGGGGAGAGAATGCTCTTCTGCCTGCAAACTCCTAGTCCTTCTCACGCACAAACATTCATCACTGTAGTAGCCCTGGAAGAGCCCACGTTGCTTCACTCAAGCTCTGGGAGTGCAGTCAGCTCCCTGATAACCACTTCCCTGAAGCCTGCTCAGATGCGCCCACGGCCCCCCCACGCAGCCTGCACCGCCAGCCTCTGCCATTAACCTGCCGGCTCCCTGAGGTCCCAGGCCAGGCACCTACCAACGCTGGTCCCCGAAGAGAACAGAAGTGCTTCCTGCCAGACTGGCTCACTCTGTGCACTCAACCAGGAGCAGTTCCCACCCGCAGCGTCCTCAGAACTGCTCCAGGGTGCCCGGGCTCAGCCTCCATCTCAGATAGGGGATCTAGCCCAGGCTCACATAGTGGTTTGGTGGCTGGCGTCTGGGGCCTCAGTGGACCTTTGCCGACGGAAGGCACGCAGGAGCCCCTGACCCTGTACATCCCCTCACCCCTCAGGCCCGCATCTGGCCAGGAGCCAGAGGAGGCAGGTGGGGCAGGACATGCCTGGCTCTTGGGGTGCCCCCCAATGCCCCTGCCCCTATAAAGGGTGTCAAGAGAGTAATACCAGGTACAGTGTAACCCTCTCCCAGAGCAGGCAAAGGCTGAGCCAGGCTTGGGCAGGAGAGGAGGGCACTGTGGGGCTGGAGGGGAGCATGAACAGGCCAGGCTGGGAAGCAGTGGCAACCCCTACAGCGACAGGTCCTTCCCTCCCAGGGGTGCCCTCTACCCGGAGCCACATCCCTGGACACCAAGGGTGAAAAAGAGCCGCTGGGGGACCAGCCTCAAGGGAGACCTGTACCAGAAGGGCCAGGAGCCTCAGCGGTGGCCTGCTTCCCCTCGACAGGCAGCCAACAGTGACCAAGGAGTTTCAGTTCTCCTGCCCCACCGCCCGGCCTCAGGTGGGTCTGTCCCACCGTGGCCTCCAGCCCCAGCCCTCACACCAGGGGCCCTGCCTGAGGCCTAGGACAGGTGGGGAGGGGGCTTTCCACTTACTTAGCCCCTCGGAGGAAGCGGCATCTTCTCAGGTTCGAGGCCAGCATCCTTTGCTGCTACCTATCGCAGGGAGGCCCCAGAGGCCTACGGGGAGTGCAGGGGTGGGCCGGACAGGCTGTTTCCCCATCCTACTCCAGGCACTCAGGATTGGAGGCTGCAGAGGGAGGGGCCAGCGTGGCCACACGGCAGGGGAGGAGGATGCAGTGATGTGGGTGCAAGAGGACTTGGTCTTAGCTCACAACAGGAAGCAGCTGAAGGGCCTACTGCCTGGGCTCTGGTGCAGGTGGGGAAGCTTGGCCGGCACTGTGTCCTCAGCCCTGCACACCCGAGAAAGGCACCCTCCGTGCCGCCCGGCCTCTGCTGTGACAAAGGCACTGGAGACTCTCTGGGGACAGGGAGCAGCTGCTTCTTCTGGTGCTGCCCCCGAGGGAACAGAGCTTGACTTCCATGGACAGTCCATCCTCTTTGCCTGAAAGTCCCCCAAAGAGGGGGGCGTCCTAGCCCAGGCTCCGGCCCCCAGCTGTGCACTCAGCCCTTCTCATCCAGGGTCAGCCCAACCAGCCTCCAGGGAGATGTTACCGGAGTTACGGCAGCCCCAGGGCTCCTGCGCTGCAGGCTTCTGGGAAGGGACCTCCCAGAAGCAGCAGCTGGGCAAAGGGAAGCCTGGACCCCCCTGGGCCTGGCCACGACCTTCCAGGAGGCTGGAAGAGAGAAAGGGGCTGGCTCTGCGGTGACAATGACACCTAGTGCTAATGCCAGAGACATTCTGTGGGCCCACAGCAACTCTCCCGCTGCAAGCCTCTTGGAGCCCAGGGGCTGGTGGCAGCCCCGCTTCATGGCACTGAGATGCTTCCAGGGGCCCAGCAGGCAGCGACTCCTCTCTGAGCTGCTTTCCTGACTGTAATGGGAGTGAGGACACTGTTGGCCTCAACCAGATTTGGGGGCTGTTGGGAGAACCACACGCTGCGGGGCCAGAAACACTGTGTAAGTCGTGGAACCATGTGGAAGCCACGGCTCTTACTGCCTGTGGGCCCTCCCTCTCTGTGGGAGCCTTCCCTGTGTCCCCACCGCACCAGGGCCAAACCCAACGTGCCCCCTCCCTACCGCCCCCTCCTGAGGCCTCAGCCCCCTGCTGGTTAACAGGGCAGGGACCCCTCCAAAGCTAGGTTCCACGCATCCTGCCCCACTGCTGCCCTTCTGTGGCTTCTGTGGCTGCACGCCTGGCCCTCCCCAATGGCTCCCAAGGCTCTACCTCCCTCCCCACCCCACGCACCGGGGCCCCCAAAGTTCTTCCCTGGATTTCTCTCGGCCTCTTCTCAAATCCCATCCCCCAGCACTGAGTGGGCTGTTCTCTCTGGCCTTCCCACCTCTGACTGGTCTCAGATCACCTCGGCCAGCTCTCGGGAGGGCACTGCCACCCTGGCTAGCCTACTGCACCTCCACCTCAACAAGGACAGGGCACAACGCCTCACCAACCTGGCCCCCAGCTCCACCAGAGCCAACAGACCACCGGCCTCCTCAGCACCCGGGGTGAAAAACCAGACTGCTGTAGATTCTGCCCCTGCCACTCACCAGCCCCCCGCTCCACCCCACAGCCCCTGACTTCTTCAGCTCTGCAGTGACTTGGAGTGAGACAGACATAGGTTCGAGTCCCAGCTCTGGCTGTTGCAACTTTCAGCAAGTTACTTGATTTCTCCGAGCCTCCATTTCTTACGTGGAAATCGAGCAAATAATGGCACCTCCTACGGTTACGGTGAAGGTTTAATGAAATGACATTACAAGAGTCACCAATGAATAGTGGCTAATATGACTAATCCTTGCCAAATATCGTCCCTTCTAGATCTGAAACTCTCTCCACTCTTAGTCACTGTCCTATGTCAGGTCTCATGGGCACAGAGCCCCGAACTATTAAGAGTCCCTTCCCTGCCACGTTACCACCATCCGCCCACCGGGATGGCATTTTTCGGTAGCACTTCTGCCCCTGTCCCTCCCCTGCTTTCGACACTCTCTGCTGGCTCCCTACTGCCCGCAGAAGCTACTTATCTCGGCATTCAGGGCCCTTCACTGAATCGATCCTAACTTTGCCTCCTCATCATGTCCCTCGACTCACTCTGTTCCAACCAGATGAACTGATCCCGGGCCTCCAACGGTTTGCACTGTCCCACCTCCCTGTCTCTGCCTGTTCAGAGGCCCTTTCCTCCCTGAAGGCCTCCTCTGAACACCTGATTGGGAACCCCAGGACACGGAGCCTGCCTCTCCCCTGGGCTCCCCAGCCAGTGTGGGTACTGTGTGTTCATTTCGCTCACTGGCTGTGTATTTTTGGTCAAGAGAATTAACCTCTCTGTGTTCCGATTCATGGAGACAACACATATCCAACTATAAAAAGTCCTTAAAAACAGTGCCTGGCCCTTCCTAAATTGCAGAAAATGTTAGACATTATTTTTATAAGAGAAAAAAAAAATCCCTGTCGGAGCCTCCCACTCTGCCTAAATTCAACTCCTTCGGCCGTTGGTTGATGCCCTGACCCCAGCTGGGCCTCGCCACTTTACCTTCCCTCCTTTTCGGTGCTTTCCTGCCTGAACTCTGCCGTTCGCTGACTGGGCCAGGCCCCGTCACCATTCTACCCTTTGCCCCTGCTGGGCCCTCTGTCTGGAATTGCTTCCTGCCACACTTCTCCACGTGGGAAATCTCACATCCCCAGCTCTGGCCCTACAGAGCTATCTAAGGCTACCCCCTGCCCCTGCTTCTCAGGATGGTGCTCCTGGGTTGCTGGGCCACCTCTGGGTCCCCATGTGCTCCACCACGGCTCTGATCCTACTCTCCTACACTTGGGAGTTGGTGTCCGGAGAGAAGGGGCTGGTCTTACTGGATATGCAGCTTCCAAACTAGCCTGGGGCCCATGAAGGAGGCCCAGCTCCTCCCAAGGCCTCTCTCTGGAGCACCAGCACGCAGAAGGCTGGGGCGCGCTGCCCTCCCCCCCTCCCCCACCAAGGTGCCAACAGGCCTTGGTATTATGAGCATAAACGCAAGTCTCGCCTCTTCTCGCCTTTTCTGTCTAGAATAACAAAAAAGAAAGGCCTCCAGGGATCTTCTAGCCCAAATGCTTCATTTTACAGATGGGGAAACTGAAGCCAAGGACTTGCTGGAAGTCACAGCCAGAGATGGCACCAGGAGGGATCGCCACGTCTCTGGCAGGCCTTGCTTAGGGCACCCGAGCTCAGGTCAGCCTGCCCTACCTGAAGCAGTCTGCGTGCCAGTCAGCATTCAGGGCCTGGAGGTACTGGCCATCATAGATCCTCTGGCCGCAGCTTGCACACACGGGCAACTCGCTTCCTGCAGGGGTGGAAAGGGCATTAGGAAGCATTCTCAGGAGGTGCAGTTTGCTGCAGGCCTGGCCTGCCCTGCCCTGCCCCAACTCCACATGCACCTCCACAAATCCTCCTGCACACACGCAGCACCCAGGCTGAGCAGTCACTGTACAGAGCAGGAGAGAGAATGCAGGTCTGAGAGTCTCGCTGAGACCACAGCTGAACGACCAAGCTCCTCTGGGCCTCAGTTTCTCTCTCTGTAAACTGAGGAGGAGGAGCAGATATCCGCCAACCCCCAGCAATGGCATCCTTCAACTCAGGGTCTGGCACGGTAAATGCGGAGAAAGAAAGCAGCACGATTTAGAAATAAGGCAGTGGGTGGGCTTCCCTGGTGGCGCGGTGGTTGAGAGTCCGCCTGCCGATGCAGGGGACGCGGGTTTGTGCCCCGGTCCGGGAAGATCCCACGTGCCGCGGAGCGGCTGGGCCCGTGAGCCATGGCCGCTGAGCCTGCGCGTCCGGAGCCTGTGCTCCGCAACGGGAGAGGCCACAGCAGTGAGAGGCCCGCATACCGCAAAAAAAAAAAAAAGAAAAAAAAAAAAGAAATAAGGCAGTGGGTGACACTCTTGTCACAGTCCCCCCTTCCTCTCCTGCCTGCCCAGTCCCTTCAAAGGGCAGGGACTCGACAGGGCTAGGTTGGTGCGTCCTGTACTGAAGCCCTGTGGAAGGCTTGGCTATGCCGTAGCCTAACAAGGGGCCAGGGCCGTAGGGCTGGGCTCCCAGACACCTGCTCCAGGGAGGCCTGACACCTCTTCAAGACGGCCACTAGGCATGCTTAGTCATCCTTGGGGCCTGACACCCTTGGAGCTGGGTGGGCCCTGGTAGATCTCACAGCCTGCCCCTTCCCATT
>NW_021146690.1:0-25000 GCF_002837175.3 Physeter macrocephalus
ATGCGAGATCATTGGTCCCCAGAGTGGCCCCTCCTCCCCTCCCAGGAGCCCACAGGACAGCATCCAGCCCCCCATTGGCCCAGCCCCAGCTGCCTGTCTACCCACCTGAGCCCCCCAGCTGCCCGGCTGTGCTCACACCCCTCAAAGTGCGAAGCAGTGGTGTTCTGCTGTCCTTGTTTGTACACAAGGACGTCTCTCCTGGTTTCACAGAGGGGCGAGGCCTGTTGGTGTGTGCCTGCAGCGGGTTGCATACATCTTATAAACTCTCTCAGGAAGGATACATAGTAGATGAGCTACACCAGTTCCCTCTGGGCTGGGGAGGGGGTCGGCAGGAGAAAGACTGTCTATTGTTTATTTTTTTAAATTTCCTGAATCTTGAACCATGCGGTGTCATTACTTGCTAAGAAGAAGCATTCTCAAAAACACCCTATTTCCTGCCTCTCCCTCCCAGAGACCAGATGGGTGTTCTTCCGCGTGTGGACTAGGGACGCACCCAGTTGACCACCAGCTTTCTCTTGTTTTACTGTCTCCTTAGTAAACTGATGTTCCAGTCATTCCCAGCCAGTGGGCGTTTGCAGGTTACCCTCAGCTTTTCCTTCTTACAAACAATGGCCGAGGCATAAATTTTTACAAGTGAAATAGTTGGGGGAAAAGGAATGAGCGCTTAAGTCTTGTTCTAGGTCACACCCCATTGCTCTCCAGGAAGGGTGCACCCCACGCTGACAAAGTAGTGTTTGTTTCTCCATTCCCTCACGATGTTTGCCGGGGCGATGGTGTGAGAACGAGACTTTTTCTAACTTGCACATCTTTGTTGGTGGGTTCGAGCATCGCTTTCTAAGTTTGTTGCTCCTTGCGAATTGCCCATTTTCTCTGCCGGTCATTTACCTTTTTCTTGTTGATTTATTAGAGCTCTTTACATATGAGGGATGGTGGGCCCTTGTCTGGCAGTCATGCTGGCTCCCACACGCTCTCTCGCCCCTTGCAGTGGTTGGCTGGCTGCGATTGGGTTCTTCCAGACCAGTGTAGGGGCCGCCGTGGTCATGCTGCTTCCGGCCATCATGTTCTCCATGTCGGCCGCCATGATGGCCATCACGATCATGAAGGTAACTCCTCTAGGTCCCAAGACATCCCGCTTCCTCTCTCGCATCCTGTGTCCTGACCTCCCAGCCCCGGGGGCTCATCTTACCCTGTTTCGGGAGCAGGAGACCGAGCGTCGGGAAGTGAAGTGAGCGCGGTCAGCAGGGCACACCCTCCGTGGTCCAGAGCCTCGACTGCTCAGGCCAGGGCCCTGCCTTCCCGCCCACATGGCCTTCCAGGGAGGAGGGACTCGGGGAGACAGTGCCCTGTGGCCGATGGTGACCACTGCCTGCCAGAGTCCCTAGCACGTGTGTCCCAGAGGGTGGTCCACACTGCCAATTCAGCCACCACCGGCCACTAATCGCTGTTTACAGTTAAATCCCAATTGAGTAAAGTTAACTAAAACTACCTTGTGTCCATCGCACCCACCTCCTCCCGAATGCTCAGGCCGTGAGGGGCTGGCGCCGACCAGCTCCACCGTCACGGGCTCTTCCTGGACGGCCCCACTCCGGGCGTTTGGAGGCTTCCAGCGGGAACGTGAGCCCTATAGTCTGGGGGCATCGGCTGCACGAGGGTTGTCCTGGGGCCACGTGGAAACTGACGGGTGACGAGGCTGACGGTGCGTCCGCCTGGCCTTCCCGGAGGTGACCCTCTCGGCCGTGCCCCTCCTGTGTGCCCAGTATCGCTGCTCAGGAAAGCCAGCCCTACCCACGACTTTTTTTTTTTTTTTTTTCCCCATGCCGTGGGGCTTGTGGGATCTTAGCTCCCCGACCGGGGATCGAACCCGCACCCTCGGCAGTGAAATTGCGGAGTCCTGAGCACTGGACTGCCGGGAAAGTCCCTGAAAGCTGGGTTTTGAGTCCCTTCCAGCCTCCGTGCCGTGGGATCTCAGCTGTTTTGTCAGGTTTTGAGGCCTGCACTGTTCCGTCGGAGCCCTGGGTCATGTGGAAGGACAGAGGGGTGCCTGTTCCTCTGTGTTTGCCCCTGAAGTCCCCTGGCTCTATGGATGACCCGAAGGGGGCAGGAGGAACCAGCAGAAAGCAGACCCCAGGAGGCTTGGGGAGATGCTGGGACGAAGGCCACACAGGGACAGCTGCGGTTCCACCAGGAACATCTCAGCAGCAGACAGGAGGGGTTCCAAGCTGAGCGAGTCCTCCAGAGCAGCGCTGCCCCATCGGGGTCCCCAGCACCGCCCCGGTTTGGGGGTTTGCCGGAAGGCCATTGCACAGGAGAAAGACAAAGGACAAAAGCGTCAGCTTCGCTGATCAAGAGCCTCAAGTTAAAACAAACGCCATCTTCTCAGTTAGTGGATTTGCCGGGACTTCCAGAAATAGGCCAGCCCCGTGTCCGAGGGGCCCAGCCTTCCTGGACGGTGGGGAGGAGGCAGTGGTCCATCCCCAGAGGTCTCTGCTGAGGAAGTCATTGAAGAGATGCCCTTGGCAACACGGGGGCCCGGGGCCTGATGTGCCCCAGGGGGTGAGTCACCGGGTGGTCGCCAGGCCACAGACCTGTCCTGGACAAGCCCCTTTCTGCTGGGGCGGCGGAGACCCTCGGACGGGCAGGCAGTGGTCACAGCGCAGGCGCGGCCTTCAGAGCCCCCATCTCAGCTTCTGCGCTTTTTCTAAAGTTCCCGTGGTTTGTCATCCGTTTAAGAAAAGCCCCGCCTCGAACCCAAGTGGGCCTCTCCACTGTCCTTTCTTCCACACCCGCAGGTGCACAGCATCTACCGCGGGGCTGGCGGGAGCTTCCAGAAGGCGCAGACGGAGTGGAGCACAGGCGCCTGGCGGAATCCGCCGTCCCGGGAGGCACAGTACAACAACTTCTCGGGGAACAGCCTGCCTGAGTACCCCACCGTGCCCAGCTACCCGGCCAGTGGCAGCCAGTGGCCTTAGGGGGAGCCCGGCGGCCCCACTGCCTGCCCTCCACCGGCCCACCTGCCCCTCGCCATCCACTCCCGCTGCCCTGGGCTTGGTGAGGCCCCTCCGCCAGCCAGGAGGGCAGACCTGGGGGCTCTCGGGGACCCGCCCCCGCATTCACCTCACTCCCGAGAGCAGGGCTCCCTGCGAGCTCTGCCCAGAAGCTGTCCGGCCGCCGCTGTCCAGCAGAAGGACACCCCCTGTGGTCCTGAATGCGTTTAGTCACCGTGACGTCCACTGTGCTGCTGCCACATCCTCTCCCCTCGGGGTCTCGGGGGGCTGACCTGGGCCTTGCAGGTCAGAGGTGGGCCGGCTGCCCCCTTTACAGAGCTCTGACGCAGAGAAAGGCCCCGGCCCTGCGTCCACCCTTCCCGGCCTCCATCCGGGTGGTCGCCCTCGGCCCAGCTTTCAGTAAGAGGGAAAGAGGGAGGCCTTCCCAGCACCAGGTTCCGGTCCCTGGTGGGAGACGGAGGGGCTCGACGGTAGCCGGATCCTCCGTATGTTTGTCCTCTCGTGGACTCGCTGCCTCAGTGCCACGATCTGAGCTTCACCCCGTCTGGCTGGCTGGCTGGCTGTCCATCTGTCCATTGGCAGCTTGCCTCCAGTCCCCCTGCCCATGGCCACGCTCATTCCGAGACGCTCTCATCCCCCCCGGAGGGGTCTTAGAGCTGGGACCCTCAGGCAGGACCTCGTCAGATCTGAAACCTGGGACCAAACTCGCTCTGCCGGGGAGGGGAGCCGCCGGTCTGTCCCCGATGGAAGCAGACGGGAAACCAGACGCATCTCCGCGGAGTGCGCGCCCCAGGCCGAGCGCTGGGCCCGGGGCTCGTGGGCTGCCATCCACGCAGCCCTCCCGGGGCCGCGGGACCAGGAGTTGGAGTCCCTGAGGGGACAGAGGAGAGTGACAAGTCTGTGCCTTATTAGGAATCTGAACCCGCCCCTTCGCTCTGCCCTCCGGTCCTTCCAGCTCCTTCCCAGACAAGTAGCCTGCACCTGTGTGAGTGGATGGGCCCCTGTCCAGGCTCCCTGGAGCCCCGGACGCTGCCCCTCGGCTCCTAGCTGCCCGGCCCTCGGGGCAGGACGCCTTTCCTGTCGCACCAGCTGGGCTGCCCCCCCACGCCCACGCCTGCTTGCTTGGCTACTCGTGCTGACCGCCCCGCGGTGCCCGAAGGCGGCCGCGAGAAAGCGCCCGGGTTTGGGACCCTGATGGGCCCCTGAGATGGGAAACCTGGGTCCCGTCGCGCCCCTAAGGCCACCTCCCGTGACGGAGGCATGCGCCGCCCTCCCCGTGGCGCCGAGTCTCGAGTGAGCCGGGCACCGCCAGTGACGGGCGATGAGAAGGTGTCAGCCAGCCCGGGATCGCCCACAGCACCCACCCCCACCCCGCTCCTCGCTGTGCGTTGTGGTTTTTGTTACGTGAGAATATCCAGGAAATAAAGACATCCTTTCTGCATCAGAGGCGCCTCCGCGGGGCCTGTTTCTGGCGCCACGTGGTATCACCTCCGGGGCCTTCCTCCCCTGGATCCCAGTGCCCACGGCCTCCGGCGGGATAAACCAGGACCAGGCTGTGCGCTGGGCCGAGTCCCGTCCACGCTGCCGGCCGCCCCTGCCCGGGACCCTGCCCCACCCACCGCGGAGCCTCGCCCGCAGGCCATGTCCCTTCGTGTTCTTGCTTTCAGCCCCATTTTCTTCATGCTCAACAGCTTTCATCTGCAAAAGAAAATTTGCAGAAAGTGAGACCCCAGCGCCACTTGCCGTGAAGGAGACACGAGGGCTGAAGTGGCTGGGATAGGAGCGGTGTGGGTCTGCAGGGGCCCCAGCCCGGCTCACGGGGGGCCCTGGTGGTGGAGTGGACACCCCGCGTGGACACGGGAGAGCGGCGGCAGGTCTGTTACCCCACGGACACCAGGGGAAGGAAACGAAATCCGCAGAGAGGAGGCAGACGGAACCCAGAGCAAGTGGCGTGGGTTTCTTCGCGTCCCCCCAAGTTCACGTGAAGTCCTGACCCAGCACCTCAGAGTGGGACCTGAGTGGGAACGGGGTCTTTGCGGGAGTAGTTATTAAGGGGAGGTCACACGGAAGCAGGTGGTCCCAACGCAGCAGGACTGGTGTCCTTAAGAGGGGGCCGTTTGGACACACACGGGGAGGGGCCGTGTGAAGGCAGAGGCAGAGACGGGGTGAGGCCGCTCCGAGCCCAGGGTTGTGGGGACCCCCGGAGGCCAGGGGAGAGTGGGGGCGGAGGGGGGCAGGTGGTCCCTGGGCAGGAGCCAGCCTGGGACCCCGGATCTCGGGCTCTGCCCTGCCGAGCTGAGGGGATACCTGTGTGTGAGCCGCGCAGTCTGCGGTGCTGGGTCGCCGGCGGTGTAGGGCTCTCCTGTTGGTGTGGGGGACGCGGGTCTGCGTCCTCGGCTCAGAGGTGACGTGAGGGACACAGGACAGGGTGGAGGTGAGGGGACCAAGGCCAGGTCGAGAAGGGGACCGTCTGCTGGGGTGGCCGTGATGGGACCACTGACCTGGGACCTAAACGAAGGATTTATCCCTCCCGGTTCTGGATCCAGGTGTGGCCGGACCGCACTCCCTCCAGACTCCAGGGGAGGGTCCTTCCTGCCTCTCCCACCCTCAGGGCACTCCAGACTCTGCCTCTGTCCTCACAGCCTTCTCTTCTGTCTCTTACGAGGAAACCATCCTTGGATTTGGGGCCCACCCCACATCCAGCATGATCTCAGCTGGATCCTTACCTTTAATACATCTGAAAAGACCCTGTTTCCAAGTAAGGTCACGGGTTCTGGGCCACCGCTCAGCCCGTCCAGGGAAAGAGAACCGAGGCTGCACCGAGGGGCTTGGCTGTGGGGATGGGTCCCTGGGATGGACGAGAGCATCATTCACGGGGGAAGGGGTGCAGGTGATGGTGGGGGCAGGACACCTGCAGATGCCCGTGGGAGCCTTCCTGCAGGGGAGGCTGGGCTGAGAGCATCCTCAGTGGGATCCGAGGGGAGGGGCTGACCTTGGTCAGGAGCAGGGACAGGTCACCTCTGGTGACAGGAGGCCGGCCGACCAGGCAGGTCCTGCAAATTGTGAGTAGTTGATAGCTGACAGCTTCTCACCAGCTGTCCTCCAGCTCAGGGTCCCCTCGGCACTGGGAGCACTGGGGTTGGAGCATCTTCTGAGGACCGTCCGGGGTGCTGCGGGGTGTGGAGCAGCCTTGCTGGCCCCACCCCCTTGATGCCAGTAGCCCCCCAGTCGTGATGACCACAGATATCCCCAGACATGGCCCCATGGCCCCTGGGGGCAGGACCACCCTGGTGAGATCCCTGCTTTAGCTGCAAGATTTGACCTGGCAAATCTGTTCTCAGTGGAAGTCAAGAGCAGCAACTGAACTAGAAAACTTGATGAAGGTTTTTTGGATTTTTTTACATCTGATTGAGGGATCAAGTACCCTCAGTTTCATCCCAAAGTATCGATGCTGATGGAAGTCACTTCCAGGAGCAAGAACATGAAACAAAAAAAACCAGAAAGTTTTTAAAAGGGGACTTGCCTGGGCGTCCAGTGGTTGAGACTCTGCGCTCCCAATGCAGGGGGCCCAGGTTTGATCCCTAGTCAGGGAACTAGATCCCACATGCTGCACGGCATGACCAAAAAAAAAAAAAAGGTAATTGAAACCGATAGTGGTTGAGACTCTGCGCTCCCAATGCAGGGGGCCCAGGTTTGATCCCTAGTCAGGGAACTAGATCCCACATGCTGCACGGCATGACCAAAAAAAAAAGAAGGTAACTGGAAGCGATTTAACTTTGCTACGGAGAAAATGAATGATTGATCAGGATTACATTTGATTCGTAGAGTTTACTCCGAACCTACTCTCAAAGAAATCTCATCAGTTGGGGGGCGGGGAATCTGGGTTTAGATGCTGTGCCTTCATCAACAAAGACCCAGGGGCCAGGGGGCAGGTGGAAAGGTCCATGTAACAGACGACCACAGACTGGGTGGCTTAACACGGCAGGAATTGACGCCCACATTCTGGAGGCCTGAGCGCAAGGCTGAGGTGTCACGGGGCCCTGCTCCCTCTGAGACCTTTGGGGGGACCCTTCCTGCCTCTCCCAGCTCAGTACTGTTATTTACTATATTAGGATTGAAGATAGAAAATTTTGAAATATTTGTTAATGTCATTTAAAAAATAAACTCATTACATTTGAACCTTTTTTTTTTTTGAAGTAGAGTTGATTTACAATGTTATGTTAGTTTCAGGTGTACAGCAAAGGGATTCAGGTATACATACATATATATCTATTCTTTTTCAGATTTTCCATTATAGGTTTGTTTTTTTTTTAACATCTTTATTGGAGTATAATTGCTTTACAGTGGTGTGTTCCATTATAGGTTATTAAAAGGTATTGAATATAGTTCCCTGTGCTATACAGTAGGTCCTTGTTGTTTATTTTATATACTGTAGTGTGTATATGTAATTCCAAATTCCTAATATACCCCCCCTTCCCCCTTTGGTAACCATAAGTTTGTTTTCTATGCCTGCATTTTAACGTTTTTAAAAACCACATTTTCCAAAAATAAAAATAAAAGGATGAGTGACATTGCTTTCATTTTTTGAATCTCTGACTTGTGGCTTCAGAGAGGAGGAGCTGGATTCTCCCGTGGGCTCCTTTGCAGCAGGATGTTTTGGACCCGAGACACTGATTGAGGGTGAAAGGTTTACCCGGGAGGCGGAAGGCATAAATGAGCAGGTCACAGCCGTGGGCAGTCAGGAGGGCTCAGTCCCTCGAGGACCCTGCCTCAGGTTGTCTGCCCACGGGGCGGGGGTGGGTGGGTGCTGGGGGTGTTCATCCTCCAGCTGGGGGGGGGCCGGGGGGCCTTGACTCTGCCCTCAGGTGGAGAGTGCTGGTCTATGTGCCTGCGTCTGTGTGTGTGCACGTGCGTGTGTGTGTGTGTTTGTGGGGAATGTGTGTCTTGTTATGAGTTATGAGTTGAATTGTTTCTCCTCGTCACCCCACCCCCCCCAAATTTGTATGTTTAAGTCCTAAACCCTAGGACCTCACTGGGAGCATATTTGGAAATAGGGTCATTGCATGTGGGATTAGTTAAAATGAGACTGTAGTGGAATGGGGTGGTCCAAACGCAGTATGGCTGGTGTCCTTATCCAAGGGGGAGTTTGGACACAGACACGCAGGCAGAGAGAACACCGGGGGTGGTTGAAGTGATGCTGCCACAGCCAAGGAACCACCAGAAGCTCAGAGAAGGGCCTCCCCTCTCCCCTTCAGAGGGACACCTTAACCTTGGACTTCCAGTCTTCAGAACCAGGAGAGAATAAATCTCTGTTGAAGCCACCCAGCCTGGGTGCTTTGTTACATCCGTCCCCAGACACACACACGGATGGGTTGTCCTGTCACCTGGCCAGTCTTCATCTCTGCTCCTGTGACCCCAGCCATCACCAACCAGGTCCTTCACCCACAACCCAGAATGTCTCCCCACTGCCTCGTGGCTTCTGTTCACCCATCGGGTGAGCCGGGCATCTCGCCTCAAGCATCAGAAACCAACTCCGGCTGTCTTGAGACGGCCCAGGAATTCATTGGAATTGGTTTTTCAGGGTAAATTGATTTATAGGAACTTAGCAGATGCCCAAGGAATTGGTGGGTGGCTGGAGACCCTGAATCAGACCCCGGACCAGGAGTGAAGGTGGCTGTGAGGACCAAGAGATGCTAATAGAACATCATCTTCTAAAGCATCCTGCGTGGTGAGAGGGTAGGACCACGGCCTCGCCCCTGGAGTGAGCTGGTGGGAGCTGGCTCCAGGCTCCAAATCCCGAACAGGACTGTTCAGTGGCTGTTTTAGTCTCCTGGGACTGCTGTAACAAATTAACACAAACACCGTGGTTTAAAAGAGCAGACCTGGACTTCCCTGGTGGCACAGTGGATAATCTGCCTGCCAATGCAGGGGACATGGGTTTGATCCCTGGTCCATGAAGATCCCACGTGCTGTGGAGCAACTGAGCCCGTGTGCTGCAACTAAGGAGCCCGTGTGCTGCAACTAAGGATCCCACGTGCTACAACTAAGGAGCCTGCCTGCCGCAACTAAGACCCAGTGCAACCACATAAATGAATAATTTTTTTTTTTACAAGAGCAGAAATTTGGGAATTCCCTGGTGGTCCAGTGGTTAGGACTCTGTGCTTCCACTGCTGGGGGCCTGGGTTTGATCCCTGGTTGGGGAACTAAGATCCTGCAAGTCATGTGGCGTGGCCTAAAAAAAAAAAAAAAAGAAAAAAGAAAAGAGCAGAAATTTATTCCCTCCTGTTTCTAGAGGCTGGAAGTCTGAAATCAGGGTGTCGGCTGGGCTGGTTTCTTCTGAAGCCACCAGGGAGAATCTTTTCCATGTCTTTCCCGGCTTCTACTGGCTCCAGAAATCCTTGTCATTCCTTGGCTTGTAGACACATCACTCCAATCTCTGCCTCTGTGGTTATGTGGCCTCTCCCTGTGTGTCTGTGTCCAAATGTCCCTCTTCTTACAAGGACACCAGCCATTGCATCAGGGCCGCCCTAATCCAGTGCGATCTCATTTTAACTTGATCACAACTGCAAAGACCCAATTTCCAAATAAGATTGCATCCCAGGTCCCAGGGCTCAGGACTTCAACATATCTTTTGAGGACCACAATTCATAACAGTGGCTAAATCTGGGTGCACATCTGTATGCGTTTCCTGGGGTGGCCGTAACAAAGTACCACAAACTGGGTGGTACTATTTATCCTCTGAGGGTCCTTCCTGCCTCTTCCAGCTTCTGGGGGCTCCAGGTATCCTTGGTTTGTGGACATATCCCTCCACTCTCTGCCTCCGTTTTCATGTGGCTGTTTTCTCTATGTGTCCCTCTTCTTATAAGGACGCAAGTTATTGGATTTAGGGCCACCCTAACTCAGCATGACCTCATCTTAACTAATTACATCAGCAAACACCCTATTTCCAAGAAGGGTCACATTCTGAGGTTCCAGTTGGATGTGAATTTGGGCAGATGCTATCCAACCCTCTACCTTGCCCAGGCCTTGGCCCCCAGGAGTGGGGTGAAGGAGCTCCTCGTGGGGGCTCCTTAGGGACAGGTAGGGCATTATATGCACCATGCTCGGGTGACTAAGCCTTCCTGGTTTGATGGGATTTTCGGGATTTTAGCAATGAAAGGTCAGGGTCCCAGGAGACCCGGGTATATTGGGGTGCTTGGTCACCCTACACTGTGTCTCAACAATGGGGGGGGGTGGTGGATGCCAGAGAAACCACACAATGGCAGAAGGCCACCATCTGGGTCACATCTCTCACGAGTCATGTACCTTGGCCTCCATCCGCTGAGCAGTCCTAGAGGAGGATCTGATTGGCTCATGCTGGGCCAATCAGAGATGGCTGGGAAGTCACATGGTACAGACCTGGTTGCTGGGGGCTGTTCTCAGAGGATGGGGAGGCCCCTGGGGTGAACAGTTCGGCCCCGGGGAGCTTCTGCATCCTCAAGGCCTTGGTTTCTTCATGGCCGCCCCTCACTGCCCTGTATGTGTCTTCTGGCCTCAGTTTTCCCTCCATAGCTCACAATGACCAAAGAGAGAAATTTGATTTGTCCCAATTACTGGTGAGCTTATGGTGCCAGGCCTCGCCTGCAGCCACTGGGATTGAGGGGTGGTGGTGCTGGGCCCACCCTCTACCCACTGGTGGAAGGCAGCAGCATTGGAGGTTTGAAGCTGGGAGACACTGGGCACGTCACTTGGCCTCAGTAATCCTCAGTTTCCATAGCGCGAAAACGGAAATGTACTTGTCCAAGTTCCTGCCCCACTGGGGCAGAGGCCTGGCTGCAGGGAGGGCTAATTCCATTCAATTCAACAAAAGCTAACTGGGGCACCCGCTTGTGTCTGTGGGCTGGTGCTGGACACCAGGACGCAGCCCTGATTCTGTCCTGGGGTCTCTCCATGCACCTGCCTCTTACAAGGGTAAAGGAACAGAAGGGGGTGCTTCCTGCTTGTCTCTTCCCCGAAATCTACAGCTGTTTGGGATTTATTGGGAGGCTGGGATGTTGTTTGACTTTCCCTGGTGGATGGGTAGGGGTGAGGGGAGGGGGCAATGTGGAGACTAGCTCATCCTCTTTGCAATGTTCTTATTATTTCATCGAGAGCCCCAAATGGGCTGTTTCCTACCCCAGCTTCCCCAAATGGTGTCCCCATGATAAAAGCCAAAAGGAAGCAGGAACCTGTGGAGCACCTTTGAGGTGGGTTAAAAAAGAGGGAGCATGAAAGGTTGTTTGCTTTTTCAAAGATCCCAAGTGATTAGAGAGACATATGTCCATTTGAGGCAGAAAGTCCTATGCTGGCAGTTCTTTATTCTCGAATTCATGGATTCTCATGATGTACCCGAGGGGGCTATCATTAGTTACAACTTACAAACGACGATGCAGAGGACCCGAGGGGGTTAGTGACCTACTCATAGTCACAGAGCCTTTGGCTGGCACAACCCCAGTCCCGTTCCCTTTCTGCATTCTTTCGTTTGCACAAGCCTCCCTGCCTTTTACAGGGGCAAGGCTGGAGCTCGGGTTTAAGGCTCAAATACATCTGGAGGAGAGGCCACCATAACTCCTGCTCCCCTGGGAGTTGAGCACCTGAGGGCAGATATTTTTTGAACGTCAAGAGTAGGTGCCTACTGTATACAGGCACAGCAGTGAGCAAAACAGATTCAGTCCCTGTTCTTGCACGGCTGGTGGAAGCCTTTGATTTGAAACAAAAAAAGGTAAGGCTCAGGTTGGAGAGGGTGAGGATGCAGTGAGAAAGGACAACAGGGTAACGTGGCTTGGGCTTCCCGGAGGCGGTGACACTGCAAGTGGGGCTGAAGGAGGAGGACTGGGGCAGGACAAGCCCTAAACCACTGTCATTCCGCCGCCCCCCTCCAGTTTAATTCTCCTCCCCCGTTTTTGGCTGCTGACACCATGGAAATCTTCTTCCCGTCTGCCACATCTAGCTCTTAGCCTTTAGGGCCTGGCCCTCGGTCACTCTGCCCCAAGTCACCTTGTAACACCATCTCAAACCGTCGTGTCCATTTATTCACCGTCCTGTCCATCCCTCGGTTCAGGACTTAGGACTCGCTGGGAATCCATGCCAAGAGCCTAGCTCACCATTCTATTTTCAGAGCCGCTGGCAGGCACTTAATAAAGACGAGAATGAGTGAGTCTCCTCCAACGGTAAAAATGCCCCGCCGGAGGAGGCCCTATCCCGGGGGGAGCAGGGCCTCACTGCAGGGCCCTTGCCAGTCGCGCCCTCACCCAAGCTTACTCTCGATCCGGGGTGGACTGACAGTGCGTGAGCCAGCACTCTGCAGACGACACTTGTTGAGCGCCAGCTGCGTGCCAGGGCCCGTGCTCGGCCGGAAGGCCCAGCTGGACCAGTGCCTTGGGTGACCCCTTCCTTGGCTCCTCGCTTACGTCACTGTTTCTTAGGACGCGGAGATGCGCCGCCAAGCCGCTCGCCGGTCGACCTACAGTCCTCACCCCTCCCGGCCCCACCCAGCCGACTCCCGCTGCCCGCTCCGGAAGTCGGCCTGCCCCGCGCTGACCACGCCCCGCGGCACCGCCCGGCCGTGACGTCAAGTGGCGAGACCTTGACGTCACAGAAGCGCGGAGGGGCGGTGTCCGGGCGACCGGCCACGCGTCGCCATGGCAACAGCAGGGCGGGCCAGGGCCGGCGGCGGGAGCCCCGCCTCCCGGGAGGGTGGATGGGGCCCGGTTCCTTCCCCCCGCCCGTGCGCGCCCTCGCGGCCGCGCGCCTCCAGTGGTCCCGCGGGCTGCGGCCAGGCCGCGCTGGAGCGGCCGCAAAGCGCGGCGGTCGTCGCGCGGCGCCACCCGCTGCCGCAAAGCGGCGGGCACGCCGCCGGGCCCCGCCCCGCGCGGTGACGTCACGCGCGCGCCGCAAGGCCGCCGGCCGCTGCGCAGTGGGCGCCGGGCCCTCCCCCGCGACGCTGGCGGCGTAAACGCGGGCCGCGAGCGACGCTGCGAGAACGGGGCGAGCCGGGCGCCCGCGCGGCGGGGACAGCCCGCGCCCAACATGCGGAGGCCAGCGGCGGCAGCGGCGCGGGAGCGGGGGCCCGAGCGGGCGCCGGAGCCGGAGCGCGAACGGGGTCCGGAGCGGGGACCCGCGCCGTGCTGCTGAGGGAGCCCGGGCCGCCCAGCCCGGCCGCCCGGCCGCGGGGCCACGGCCACGGCCACGGCGGAGGCCGTCAGGTAACGACGCGGACGCCCTTGTCGGCGGCCGCGGCCACGCGCCCCGGCCCTGCGGCCCCACCTCCGCGGACCCCCGGACCCCGCCGCCCTTATATCCCGAGGACCCCCCCAGATCCGGCATCTCGCAGCCCCTACACCCGCACTTCGGACCCCCGCAGACCCCTGCACCCCGTGTCCCGCACCCCGCGGACCCCACAGTCCTGACCCTTTCCTGTGGACCCCTGTACTCCCGACTCTGCTCCCCCACTGATCCCTGCACTGCGACCCCACTGCCCCTCCAGCTCACTGACCCCCACACTCTAGACCCCAACCGCTCAGCACTTCTCCCCTGCACCCCTGATCTTGCCGCCGCCAGCGACTCCCGAACTCAAGCCCTGTCACCTCTCACCCCCACTAATCCCCATACTGCAGATCTCATTGTCCCTCCCGATTCCTCACTCCAGACCCTACTGTTCCCTCACTCCAGACCTCAGTGTCCCCCACTGTCCCTCAGCCCCCCCACTGTCCCTCAGCCCCACCCCACCTCCCCCCTTCACCACCCCCCAGCGCTCAAGCGCACGGTCCGCTCCCCGCGTCCTCCCACCCCTTCAGCTCTCTCTACTGGGCCCATCGCTCCTCCCCACGTTGGCGCATACACTCGTCCCTCTGTGGCCTTGCAGGTTTTAGCGGGGAGCTGGGAGCAGGGAAGGGGAGCAGCAGTAGGGGTCTGGTCTGGGGGACCTGTTGTGGGCTGCTCAGGAACTCCCGGCTCTCGCTGGGCTGCGCCTCCCCCTTCCGCCCTCGCCACCGGCTTTGTTTTCCGGAAACACTTCAGATCAGGGAGGGGGGTGCGATGTTTGCGTGCCTAGCAGCCGCACTCATCCCCTCCCTGCCCTGTGCTTCCCCTGTTTCCTCTGCCCCAGTTTTCTCAGGGGAAGTGTTCACTATCGGGCTGGGGGCCTGAGAGCCCTGCTGTGACGTCCGAGGCGTCGTCCTGGGCAGGCTTTGGGCAGCTGGGGTAGTCCCTTGGCCTCCGGATGGCATTGTTTGCAGGAAACGGCCTGGAGAGCTCTGTGCACGTAGGTGGAGCCTAGCATTCTCTCCCCAACCCCTTCCACGGGGGGGACCCTGGCCCGGCCAGCATCTGGGACTCCAGAGTTGTTCACACATCCATCCCGAGGGGCTTCTGGGGGCCCCCGTCCCTGCCCCAGGGGACATGGACAGGCTCAGTTGGCGTTTCCGGGCCCCCACGGGCTCCTGTGGCTCAGGGATGTGAGAGATCAGTGGGAGAGCACAAAGGCTCTTATCTGGGGGCAAGACCGGGGGCTGGGGGATGGCTCTGGTTGGAAGGGGGCGGAGGCTGCCCTTGAGAACAGGCTGAGCTGGGCCGCCGGTTTGAAAGGGGGAAGTTTGTGGTCCTCGCCAGGAGTTTGTTTTTATCTGCTGCATCTCCACCAAGTTGTGGCTCCGAAGGCACGTGGCCAGGTGGGTTGGGGGGTTGACTGTAGCGCCCCCAACCAGGAGCACACACAGGCCTGGACAGGCCCACCTCACTGTCTCCAGGGCCCCAGGTGTTCAGTTCCCCCACTGCGGTGGTGTCTGTGGCCCTGCCTCTGAGGAGTGGAATGGGAGGGCCACTTGCGGGGGGTGGGTGTGGGCCGACGGTCCAGCTGGTGGGGGGCAGCTCCCAGGCTAGGGGGCCAGTTGTGTCTGCTGCGTTTGGCCGTGGAGGGAGGGAGGTCGGGAAGGAGCTAGCTGGATCCCCACCCTAGGGGTGGGTCAAACCCCGGGGTCTGCAGCGGTCATCCAGCCCGGCTCTGGTTTTTCCATGTGCAGTTGCCAGTCGGGTCTTCTGGTCTGATTTCGAGTTCCTCTAATTTTTCTGAAGGGGGTTGGGGACAGGCGTCTCATTCCCTGGCTCAGAGATGTGACAGCAGAGTCCTGTGTACACAGACTCCTCTGAACTGCTGCTTCTGGTTCCATCTTAACCTCTTCCTTTCAACTACATAGTAATTACTTCTGGATTGCAAAAGGAAGTAGGTGAGGTTTTTTTTTTGTTTTGTTTTGTTTTTTTTTACACTGAAAGCTTTCTATCTGTTCTTCCCAGCTCTGGGGAAGCCAACCAGGCAAGAGGCGTTCCGGACAGCTGCAGGGGCAACCTGTGTCCTTGGGGTTTACTGATGGGTCTGAGCGAGCACTCAGTGTGGGCCCAGTCCCCGCAAGGTTGTACCTGGGGAAGTAGTACGTCCCCTGGACGTCTTGGGGGCACCAGGAACTCTTCGTTCCAGTGCTGCCCAGGCCACCTCAGAGCAGCAGGGTTTCTCCTCACGGTTGTTGTGGGTTTGGGTTGCCTCCCGCCCGCCCGCCCTCCCCCCAGAGGCCTTACTGGGAGGCCTTACCAGGCTGTAGGCTGGGGAGGGAGCTGGCAGTGGGGTGTCATGGCCAGGGGCATTGGGTGGGTCAGCGTGGGTGGTGCGAGCGGCTTGGGGTCTTGGTCAGTGTCTGGGGTCCAGCTGGGGCCGTCACGCCCAGTGGGGGCCTTGCTGTCATGATCTAGGCAGCGGGGTGTGCTCGGGATGCTCGGGAGAGCTCTGGCCCTCAGGTCGGGAATCTTTCCGCCGTGGGGGAAGGGTCCGCCAGGCCCGAGGCCTGGTAGGTGCAGAAGGCCCTACCTCGGGCAGCTCCGTGTCTGCCCGTCCCCGTTTGGGAGCTTTGTGGGGCCTGTGCTGGGCGATGGCCCAAGTGCCCATCCTACAGATGAGGAGGTGAGGCCTGAGTGACCTCCAGTAGGAAGACCTGTGCTCCTTGGGAACCTCTGTGCCCGCTGGATGCGGCCTGAGCAGGAGGCTGGTGGCGGGAGGACTGGCTCCCTGGGCTCCTCTGGCCCACAGGGGCTGCGAGTACCCATCTCCTCTCCTGGCCTCAGCCCCTCCCTCCTGCCCCGTCTTCCACACGAGCTTCTGGTCCAGGCTGAGCCCACGCCCGCCTTTGTATTGCGGGGCTCCACGCAGAGGGTCGGTGGGACTCTCCGGGAGAGTGGCTGGTAGCAGCACTTCTTCTCTGAACCCCACGTGTCCCCTGGTACCCGGCACAGTCCGCGGATGTGGGCCCGCCCTGCTGTCACGCAGCCCTTCCTGTAAGCCCCTTTCAGTGAGTGGCAGAAGCCAGGTTGCTCGAGACAGACCACGGCGCTTAAATTCCAGAGGGCGAGCCCCTCCCCTCACTGCGGAGACCCAGCCTGCAGAGCCCGTGCAGAGTGCGTGCGGGGCGCCAGGAGGTCCCAGCAAGCGCAGGTTTCACGGTGCCTGAGCACCTCTGGTGCGGGACTGCTCTCCCCCGGTGCCCCCGCCAGCAGCCCGCCCTTTGGAGAACGGAAAGCTGCCTGCCGTCCTCCCGCTGCTTGGAGCCTCTCCTGCCGGTGGCGGGCAGGGGCACCCAGGTGCTGGATCTGGTCCTGGGCCATCCTGGGTCATGGTAGGATCGCTATTTAAAGGTAGAAATCGCTATACGGTATATGTCACAACTTTACGTCGGTCCGCGATGCACCTCAGTATTAAAAAGTTGTTCTTGGGGGCTTCCCTGGTGGTACAGTGGTTAAGAACCCGCCTGCCAATGCAGGGGACACGGGTTCAAGCCCTGGTCCGGGAAGATCCCACATGCCGCGTAGCATCTGAGCCCGTGCGCCACAACTACTGAGCCCGCGCTCTAGAGCCCACTTGCCGTAACTACTGAAGCACGTGCACCACAACTACTGAAGCCCGCGAGCCTAGAGCCTGTGCTTCTGCAACAAAGAGAAGCCACCGCAACGAGAAGCCCACGCACCGCGACAAAGACCTGATGCAGCCAAAAGTGGAACTTCCGCCCTCCTAAATGAGGGGACAGCCCCGCCTGGTGTTGGGGGCCAGGCTGCTCCCCCGCCATCCCCCTGCAGGACGTAGGGTTGCAGGGCAACGTCGCTCATTGTGGGGCCTCGGTGAGCGTTTGCGGTGCTTCCTCACGGCCACGGCTCTGCTCGCTGTGGTTCCAGGGCTTGGCTGGTGGGCACGTGGCAGAGCTCTGCTGGGCGCCCAGTGGGTGACCCAGCCGGGACTGCGGGGCAGCTGGCTGGGGAGTAGGCTGAGATTAAGAATCCCAGGCAGAGAATTCCGGAAAGACCAGGGGCTTTCATGGGGGGACGGTGAGGTGGCGAGGGCTGAGGTTGGGGGAGGTGCCTGGGGACACGTGCAGGCTCCCTTCCTCGTTGCTTCTAGAACAGGCCTTGGGTGTCATTTCAGGGGGCCACGCTGGGAGACTGGTGTCTTTACAGAAACTTGACCATGCTGTGTGCCAGGCCGCACCATCTCGGGGATCACCCACACAGACGGGCTGGCCTTGAAGCCAGCCGCTCGCATAGCTTAACCCGAGCGGGCCGGGAGGGCCCAGGTCAGTGCCGATAGCTCCCAGGACCCCTCGTGCCACCCTGTGCACCTGTCGCCCCACCAGCGCCCCACCTCCACCTTTGCTCCCACGCCTGCACGGGGGCAGTTTGGGGAGCTCCCGCCCTGGCCCGGACCCTCCCTCGGACTGCCGGCCCTCAGTCATGAGCTGCTTGTTTCCTGAAGCTGTAGCCGTGGGTCTAGCGGGAACCTGCGTGAGGGACTCTTTCTAGACCCAGGTCTCTCCCCTCCGCACTGTGGGCGTCGGGGCTGGGTCATTCTCTAGGGCAGCCCCATCGTGACAGCTGCAAACATCCCAGGAGCTGCCCGGTGTTAGGGCGGCAGGATCAGCCCGGCGAGCGCCCCAGCTGGGTATTTCCTCCACCCCTCAGCCTGCGGCGAGCTGCAGCTGAGGGCCCGGTGGGTGCCCGTTTCAGGTGCTCCCTGAGTGCGTCTCTGGGCCTCCACAGCCCCACCTTTGCCCCCAGGAGCTGGAAGTCTGTGGAAGCAGGTGGGGAGGGGACCGGCAGAGGGGAGGCCCGGAGGGATGCGGCTCATGTGGACCGGATGTGGTGGCCGGCCAAGGTCCCCCCACGGGGCAGTGTCTGTCCCCTCACCTTGGGCCACCCTGTTGCTCTTCCGAGGGTGACCCTCATGCTCCCTCCTGGTTTCACCCCTGGCCTCCAGGCTGCTGCCCGGGGAGTTGGGGCTTCCTGTGTGGCCAGATGAAGGGGGCAGAGCCAATCAGGAGACCGTCTTCCCTGGACTCTCCACTGCCTTCCCTCCAAAGCTGGGGCTCCAGCCCGGCCAGTCCCCACGTGCCCCCGGGTAGTGCCCCTCGCCCAGGCAGGCTGCAGGGCACGCCCGGCGCCTCTCACACCCCAGCCTAGGCTTCCCTGTCTGAAATGGTCATGACAGTACCCAGCTTGCGGGCGGTGTGGAGTATTTTGGAGGCCCAAGTATCTATCAGGGTCCCCAGCCCCAGTCCGCAACACAGGATGTAAGCCGTGTGGATGGTGGACACCTGGTTGTAAAGTAGAAAGTAACAGGTGACGCTCCGTTTATGTCATTTAGTTTCCTTTTCTGAGGTATGATCATTGAAACGTTAATTGGTATGAGAAGTTATTGTTGAGGCGGTTTATGTCCTTCCTATTTGGGTATATATTTCATACTCACGGCTCTTCACCATTTGGAAGCTAAATTTTCATCAGAAACGCTTGATTTTAACAAATACACGGACTTGAGTAGAAAACATCAGTGCCTTTGGGAATGTGAGTCCTGCCAGAGGCTGTCTGTGCCGCTGTCAGGCATGGCCACATGTAGCTGATAAAAGTGCGGGGCACCCAGTGGAATTTTAGTTTCAGACAAACCACCGAAAATTGCTTAGTATAAATAGGCCTCAAATAGCGCGTTGGACATATTTGTAGTAGAAGTTATTAGTTGCTTATCTAAATTTCCGTGTCGGCTGGGTGCCCTGTGTTTTTATCTACGTCTGGCCAGCCCGGGCTGGTGGTAGCCTACCATCTGGGGCTCAGGGCTGTGTTGGCCTCAGTGGGTTGGGGCCGGTGGCCGGCCTGCGAGGTGTGGAGGGGAACCTTCGCGATGAGGTGGTGGAGCTCCCAGGCGGCTGCAGGCCCCGCCCCGGCCTCCGCATCTGGGGGTGGGCTGGGCATCTGGTGACTCTGATGCAGCCTCTGGGCAGTGGAGGCTGCTCCAGCTCGCGGCCGATCTGGGGGACCGAAGTCAGGGTGCTGCTTGCTCGCTGAGCGGGGCCAGAGGCCAGCGGGGCAGTTCTGGGGTGAGAAGGGAGCTCCCGAGTGTGCCCAGGTGAGCGTGAGCCCGTCCTGGGCCATCGTGGGGACACCTCTGCGCCCCTGGGGCCTTGTCCAGGGCTGCTGGGAAGGACCGAGGTCGTGAGTCAGCCCTTCCTCCTCTCCCCACCTTCTCACCGGTGTCTGCGTCTCTTACTTCCTGTGGGTACGAACCCCTTGATTCCTCTGAAGGATTTATTGCGTGTCTGTCACAGAAGCTGCTTCAGCTGGTGGGAGTGGGAGGCGTGGCTCTGGCAGCTGCATGTGCGTCGGACTTTGATCTGCGCTGGACAAGCCCTGTTCTCTGGGCTGCCTGCCAAGCCCCACGCCCTGCGCCCCTCCAGACAGCTTTGTGGAGATGCCACACACGCCCCTGGTTTTAGCTGAGGTACGACTCCCAGACCATGAAGTTCGCTGGCGAGTACACCTCGGTGGTTTTAGTGTATTCACAAGTTGTGCAGCCGTCACTAAAATCATTTCCAGAACATTCCATCACCCCCAAAAGAACCATGTCCCCATGAGCAGTCACTCCCCAGCCCGTGAAAATCACTCACCACTCTCTGTGTCTGTGGATCTGCCTGTCCTGGACGTTTCCCATCAATGGAGTCACACCCTGTGTGTCCTTCTGTGTCTGGCTTCTCTCCCTGAGCGTCGTGTTCTCAGGGTCCGTCCACGTGGTAGCGAGTGTCAGTGCTGCACCCCTTTGCGTGGCTGCGTGATGCTCCCGTGTGTGGAAGGACACCGTGGGTGTATCTATCGTCTGCTGATGGACAGTGGGGTCGTGTGTACCTCTTGGCCATCATGAGTCATGCTGCTGTGGATGTGCGGACACAGGTCTGCGTGGACGTGTTCTCAGTTGCCCCAGGTGGACACGGAGTAGCTCGAGTGGTGACTGCATGTTTAACTTTTGAGGAACCACTGCTTGTTTTCCATGGCGGCTGCACCACCTTCTGCCCCACCCGCCATGGGTGAGGGTCCCCGTTTGTCCACGTCCCCGCCAACTTCCTCTCCAGGTTCTGTGTCCTGGCCTCTCCCAGCATCTCTCCTGTCCTGGGTTGGGGTCTGTCCTTTGTGGTGGTGTCTGTCTCCTCAGAGCCTGGGAACCCTGGCCGTTTTTTGGAAGACCATTCTCCCACTGCCCTGCACTTTCCAGAATGCCAGCCCTTTGGAGCATGTGGGCGCTGGGGCTGGTCCTGCCCTTTGACATCACAGACAACGGGCTGGCCCGTGGACTTCGGTCCTGGCGCCCTCGGCTGCTCTCCTCTGAGCAGGCGCGTCCGGTGCCTGGAGTGACCGGCAGGCCCCACAGGGCCAGGTGGCCCCCCCAGTTGTGATACCACAAAACCACTGTCCTCTTCGTTGGTGTTTGCAGTAGCAAAAGCCACATGCACATTGAGGAGAATGGCCGTTACGACGAAGCGTGGGAATGTCTTGAGAACTCGCTCAGAATCTAGGAGGAGGTGGGCACCAGCCACACGTCGGTGAAGTCCTTCCTGACTGCTGAACAACACGGGCGTGTTTGTAAGCGGGTCCAGCCACACGCTGTGGACGGCCCCCCTCGGGATTGGCTGCGGTTTCCTCCGTGTGGGGGAGAGAGACCGTCTCAGGCTGTGCCACGGGAAACGAAGCCCTGTGGGCCTCGGGCAAACTCCCGGTGCACCAGGTCCGGGTGCGGGGGTTGGGGAGGGAGGACCGCAGAGGCTCCAGCCTGGATGCAGGAGCCCGGCCCATTGGGCAGGCGCTGGGCCTCCTTCCCAGAGGCAGCTGCCTCGTGATGTGCTGAGAACCCTCTTCCCCACCCTTTTCCCCCCTGCTCCTGAGCTCAGGAAAGTTTGCATGTGCTCGCTGGGGCGGGGAAGGCACAGAGGAGCCCCTGGGCTACAGTCTGGCTTCCTTGCTGTGGGAGCGCGGAGGCCGCTTCTGCGGGCCCTGACGTGCCTCTCCCGGCACCTGGCCTGAGAGCCCAGGTTTCAGTCTTTTCCATTGGCGCACGTGTCCCCGCCCCGCGCTCTGGCCCTTGTGCCCTCGGACCCCTTTCAGCGAGTAGCCGCCATGTTCCCCCCCGGGACCTGCTGTGTCCCTGGGGAGCGCGTTGGGTGGACGGGCTGCCGTCGATGGCGGTGAGCGCCGTGGTGCTCTTCGAGGGGCTGGGTGGGTGACACTGGAGTGAGGCCCAGAGTGGGTGCTGCGCGGGTACTGGGGGAGCTGCTAGAGGAGGTGGAGGTGGTTTTTTAAATAGACTTTATTTTTTTTAAGTTATTTATTTATTTATGTTTGGCTGCGTTGGCCTTAGTTGTGGCACGCGGGATCTTTCCTTGTGGCGCGGGCTTCTCTCTAGTTGTGGCGCATGGGCTCCAGAGCGTGTGGGCTCCGTAGTTGTGGTGGGCAGGCTTAGTTGCCCCGCGGCATGTGGGATCTTAGTTCCCCAACCAGGGATCGAACCCGTGTCCCCTGCATCGGAAGGCGGACTCTTACCCGCTGGACCACCAGGGACGTCCCTAAATAGACTTTTAGAACAGTTTTAGATTTACAGAGAGGCTGTGAATCAGTTCAGAGGGTCCCCGTGTGCCCACGACCAGCCCCTCGGCACCGCCCGCGTCCCAGCTGATGGGCCCGTGTTCTTATGTCGTCCTCGGCCAGAGTCCACGCTGCCCCACGTCCTCTCTGCCCGAGGCCCCCGGGCTGTGCCGGCGTCGCCCACTCTCCTGGGGTGGGGGGCATGGCCGTCTCCCTGCCTCTGTCTCCTCTCCTCACAGGGCACTCGTCACAGCTTCAGGCCCACCCTCATTTGCAAATAAGGTCACAGTCCCAGACCCCAGGGGTGGGACGTGTCTTTGGGGGACACAGCTCAGCCCCCTCCCGGGACCGATGCGGGGCTGCAGCGCAGGCACAACTGACCTGAGCACCCAGGACGAGGGGTCACGCAGGGCCCGTCATGTGGGCTGGGATGTGCTGCCCCCTCCATGGGCGGCTAGCTCACTGCAAAGGTGTGGACAGGGCCTTGGCGGAGGGGCTGCAGGGAGAGGCCAGCCTCCGCGGTGATGGAAGGTTCCAGACCTGCTCGTCCAGGACAGTGGGCGGCAGCCCCGGCGGTGCTGAGCTCCTGGCACGTGCCCGGTGCCACCGAGCGCGCTTCTGTGTGTTTGCCTTCTGTTAATGGGTGGCCCGTGTGCTGGGGCAGGACGGTCAGTTGTACCCGTGCGGCCGGCCCGGCCCTGTTTCTGCGCCTCCAGTTGTCTTGTGTTCCACCTGGCATCACGTGGGGTTTGGACGCCCGCCGTCCCCGTGACCAAGACGCCTTCTGCGCCCCTCCCCACCCTCCCCGACCCCCTCCTGTTCTCCCTTTAGCTCTCTGTCGGGGGACTTTTAAACGTGCCCAGGCGTCGGGAGAACGGTCCAGTGAGCCCGTGGCCCGGGCCCACCCGTTCCCAGCACTGCGAACGACACAGCACTTCAGCCTGTCCCGGGCGCTGTGTCCAGGGGTCACTGCCGTGCTCGGCAGCTCCTCCGGTAGGTTCTCGAGTCACCCCTGCGCAGAAGCGCCCGGT
Organism: Physeter macrocephalus; assembly: GCF_002837175.3. Lineage (NCBI taxonomy): Eukaryota > Metazoa > Chordata > Mammalia > Artiodactyla > Physeteridae > Physeter > Physeter macrocephalus. The sequence goes on from NW_021146690.1 coordinate 22,982, forward strand.
GACTTCTGGGCTGAGGCTGCGGGGCCTGTCGTGAGAACGTTTCAGGTCTGTGGAGAGGTTTGAGGGGAAGCGCTGTCAGTTCCCCAGTCCTCCTGGGCTCGCCTGTAACTTGGCTGCACCTGTGCATCTCTGCCCACACCTGCTCTTCATCACCCCGAGCCTGCAGCTGCCCCCGAGCCTGGAGTCTGGCCCCCTTCCACACCTTTCTCCAGGGGGTGCAGGGTCTGGGCGGCAGCCCTGCGCACCCTCTCCGGGCCGCGGGCTGGCTTGTGCCACACACAGACTTTTCCTCGTGGTCGCTAAGCAGGTGACGCCGGGCTGCGGCCTCGGCGCGCTCCAGCGTCGCGGGTGGCGGTTACCTGCAGCCTCCGCCAGGTGGGGTGCCCCTTCCTCTCCCGTCTACTCGGGGTTGTGTTCCATTGTCTGTAAATCAGTGCGTTGTGACGCATTTCTGCCTAATTCATTTAGGTGTCGACCTCGTCCCGGGGGCTGGTCACTGTTTTAGGGCCACTTCCTAGCTCTGTGCTGTAATTCCACGTTGCGGTGACCTCAAGCTTCTAGGCGGTGGCCCCAGGGCCTGCACGTCTCTGGGGTCCGGGTCCCTCTTGGGGAGCGGTGCATAGGCACCAAGACCTGATGCGCGGGTGCTCTCGGCTGCTGGGGTGCCAGCCCCGGCTCTGGGTGACCCTGGGGAGGAGGCCCTCCCTACACGTGTCACCAAGGCCCCGTGGGACGGAAACGGGCTCAGCCTGATGGAGGGACACGCGTGTCTGGAGATGCTCAAGGGGGCCGCAGCCGCGATCCCACCAGAGTCCCGGCACTTCCCGGGCGACACCCACTAGGGCCAGCTGTGTGCGGTGGAGCCAGGCAGCCTCCGAGGGGCCTCCCCCAGGAGGGAGGCTGCCCACCTCCGCCCCAGACTGGCCCTGCCTCTGGGCCAGGGCTGTGCCCGTGATGTCGGCCAGGGACTGTGACATCACTGGGTGGATGCGCTCAGACAAGGGGGTTCCTGGGGCTTCTGCAAGGGAGACCTGGCCCGGGCCCTGAGGAGATGGAGGGCCCCCCAAAGAACACGGCAGGTAACTCACCTGAGCTGGAAGGCAGGCCAGGGGCCGCCTGGGGACTGGCCTGGGGCAGTGAGGGGGGTCATCGGGGCTCAGCGGGGCCTGTGGAATTTAAGTTGGCCACGGGGGTCTGAGCGGAGCCCCCACCCCTGGAGGGCCTTCCCTGCGTGGGGGGAGAGTCCAGGTGCCCCTGGGAGGACCTGAGGGCCATGTTGGTTGGGTCGAGACTGGCTTTGTTTTAGGGTCGGGTCAAGGACTGGATACGCCCCCGACCCGTGATGAGTTTTAGCTTCGGTGCTTGCACCAGGGCTGGCATCACGCACACCCGCCTCCCAGTCCCCCAGGTGTGCCGGGGGGGCACCTGCAGACTCCCAGGCTCCTGGCAACGTTTGGCTCTGGTTTTAGCCTTGTGTCCACTCTCTGTTACCCCTGCTCCCCCCAGGTCAGCGGGGGACTCGCTCTTGCCATCCGCCCTCAGGTCCCAGGAAGGGACCCAGGATAACCGTCGTGTGAATGGTGGGGCGACCCCTCAGTGCGCGCTGGTGGTGGCTGCTCTCGTTCGTGGGGTGAGCAGGGCCGGTGTCCTGTCCCTGGGAGGCTCAGGGTCTAGGACTCCTCACCCGCCTCCCCGCGGTGGCCACACGCCTGCCTGTTGTCAGGAGGTGGATGGGGGAGCCGTAGGCCTGCCCAGCTGCTGTGGGCCCGGCCGGGTGAGCTGCGGTGGGGCCTCTGGCGTCGCGTGTGGGCTGGGGGCCAGGGTGGGGAGTACACACGCCAGAGTCTCTGGTTTTGCCCCTGGCTGCCCGCCGGGAGCCCCGTGGACATCGGGGCGTGGGGGCCAACACGGTGCGCCTAGCGCTGCAGCCCCTGTCGACGCGGGCTGTGCCCTGGCTCGTGGCTCACACGGGGCCCCTTCCCTGCTGTGCCCGGTCACGCCCGTCTCTGCACGGTGCCT
>NW_021146691.1:0-25000 GCF_002837175.3 Physeter macrocephalus
GGCCTTGGGACGGGCTCGGGGCTGGGGGCAGCCAGCACCTAGTGGGAGGGCGGGGCTCAGCAAGGGGTGGACCTGCCAAGGCCACCCAGCCAGGTCTGGCTCTTGGGACCTGCAGGTCCCACGTCAGCAGCCGCAGCGAAGCTGAATGCGGGGAGGAGCGAGGGGGTAACCCCAGACGGCGAGGGGCACCCGGAGGTCACTGTCCCGCCCCTCACGTCCCCGATGGAGGGCTTCCCCCCACCCCCGCCTGGGCTCAGGGTACCTCGGCTCCCGTCGCCGCCCCTGGCCTCCTGTTCCTGCGTGTGCAGCACCTCGGGGCTGTTGGCGAAGATGCAGGTGGGGTGCAGCACGGCGCCCTGCTTGGTCTCGGTGTGGAAGATCTGGAGAAGCCGAAGGCGGACACTGGGTGACGGATGCCCTCAGACTTGCTCTTCCCGCTGCCAGGTTCCCTCCTCCTCATCTCAACTCAGAAGCCTCCTCCTCCAGGAAGCCCTCCCTGACCTCCTCCCAGGCTGATCAGGTCCCCCTCAGCCCCTGGGTCCCCATCCCGACCCCAACCACTCTGGTCATCTGTCTGGAAACGAGTCTATCCCCTGCCCCCGCCACTAGACTGCAGCCCCACAAGAGCATGGCCAGGGCTGTTTCAGTCACTGCTGTATCCCCAGCACAGAGCAGGTGCTGGGAAGGGGTGACAGACGACAAAACACACACGGGGACGGGGAGAGGGCAGGAGACCCACCTGGTCCGAGTCCTTGCGGCCGCTGTTGCACGGGTCCGGGACGGCAAGTTGCGGGTAGAGGCCCCGGCCCAGCACCAGCTTGAGCAGAGCCATCTGGTCCCGAGTCAGGGCCTGGGCCGAGCTGGCGGCGGCCTGCAGCTGCTCCAGGTCGTGCCGGAGCTTAAACTTCACATCCTGGTGGCAACACGGGGGAAGGTGGGTTCCCGAGGGCCCTCCCCACTACCCCAGGGGCTTGTACTGGAATCTTTCTGTAGCCTCCTGTCCACGGAAGCCAGCCTCCTGAATGAGGGCAGGGCTGTATCCTCTCGGACCCCAGAGCAGGGCCCCGTCCCGTAAGACCCCCAGGGCAGCCCACATCCCCGCTCTGACCAACCCCATCCCCCCCGCCCCAGGCACCAGTCAGCCCCACGGCGCCTCACCTGGATGTCCACGCTGTCGCCGGCCCCCTGGGAGGCTGTGCCGCCCCGGTCCTCGTCGCTGGAGCAGCCGTCCTGGTCCTCCTGGAGCCGCAGCACCTTGCGCCTGCGCCCCTGGCCCTCCTCATGCTGGCGCTTCAGCTGGTAGAGCGCCTGGCGCTCCCGGCGCTGTCGTAGCCGACTGTAGCTGTCGCCTGGCTTCGAGGCCTGGGCCCTGGCCAGCAGCCCGTGGTCTTCCAACAGCTCCTGGGGGTGGGAGGGGCCCGAGTGAGGGACACGGGGCAGGCCAAGCGTGCTCTGGATGCAGACGCACGTTCCGGTCTGGGGCCTGCTGCTGGCTCGTGCAAGACCTCACCCTCAGAGCCACACTTTTCCTCAAATGAAAAACAGGGACCTTCCTGGGACCTCCCTGCTAGGGCTGTTAGGGCTGAAAGGGGCTGTATGAGAACAACTCTTTGCACGGTGCCGGGCACATGACTGCTCCAGGAAAGAGCCATCTCTGTCATCGGCCAGCGGAACACCGGGGCCAGCCGCCAGGAGGAAGGAGAGGAGGCCGCGCGATCACCACCCAGGATCCTCCCAGGGGCCTCCTCTCCACACGGCCGTCACCAGGCTCCGGGTACGCTCAGAAATGCCAAGACCTGGGCCCCATCCCAGAATGGCTGAATCAGAATCTCGGGGGGTGGGGGTGGAATCTGGATATCACGGACCCTCCCCGCGATTCCAATGCACCTTAGACACCTACTGCCCACACCTTTGGAAGCAGTCTCCCAGGGACCTACTGCATTGGACCTTCTGTTTCTCATCGAGCCCCGACCAACAAGGAGAGATAGGATATCATATGTGACACAGAGAGTGAGAGAGAGAAAAGGACCCACACTTTTCATTAGTTTCTCAGCCTCTGGGGCTCAACAAAGGTTGAACCGTCGCTCTTTATAGACAGTCAGAGACGTTGAGAGATGCCAAGAACAGCTGGGCTGTTGGCGGTCCCCGACGTGGAGACCCCTGTGATTGCGTGGGTGGCCTTGGCGGCGACCGTCCACTCTGGACCGCAATCTGCCCTCCTGCAGCCGAGAGGAACAGTTACACCAGGGGCTCTTTTATTTTCGTTCCGTGGCACGCTACACGACCGCAGGGAAGTACTCGGCACTGGATCTTTTTGTGCTCGAATGGAAAGATGCCCGTGGAATATTAACAACACAGGCAAGCTGTAGAACTACATCCTCATAACGATGATGAAAACTGCAAACACTTGTATGGGAACACCTGTGTGTCAGGCCCTTCTAAATGCTCTACGTGTATTAACTCATTTAATCTTCATGGGAACGCTGGGAGGCAGGGGCTATTTTTGGCCTCCCCGTTTTCAGAGCGAGAAGCTGAGGCCCCGAGAGGCCCAGTAACTCGCCCAGGGTTGCACTGCTAGCAGGCGGCAGAGCTCAGATTCACTGCTGGGATGTCTGGCTCCAAATCTGGTGCCCCGTGCAGCCTGCTGGCACTCGGCCAGCTCGGCTCCCCCACTCCAGAGAAGGCGGCTTTTCGTGAGGATGCGGCTTGTGACCCTGTCCACCCCTCCAGGAAGCCCTCCTGGATCTCTACTCCTTTGCCCGGGCCCCACCCCACACCTGGTGATGTGACGGTAGGGGAGGCGGGCGTAGGGTGGGACCCTTGATGACTGTCAGAGGATGCGAAGCCGTGTCGCAGAAGGTGTTCATACACACCCCACTCCAGCGCCCCCCACCCCCGCTCGCCAGGTCTGTTCCTGGCCCCGTCTGCCTGGGAAGGCCGGCCCTCACCCCTCCTCCCGGGCCTCACCTTGAACTGGCGCCGCAGGTTGGCCATCTCATACAGCCGATGCTCTTCTATGCCCCGGTGGCGGCACCACCTGCGAGAGTTTCTGCTCCGTTCAGATTTCACCTGGGTGGAGGTCCGGCCACCAGAGGGTCAGGGCCTGGCCAGCTGGGAGGAGGGATGGGGGTGCCGACCCACTGCCCAGACAAACCCAGTGTGAGCCCAAACACCAGCCTCTGGGAGGATGGCAGGCAGGCCTGCCGGCCCTCCCTCAGCGCCACCTGCTCTCCTCCTTCTTCCAGGTCTCAGCCCCACTGCCCCCTCCTACAGGAAGCCCTCCCAGACACCACATGGGGTCAGACACCCTCCTTGGGCTCTCCCAGCCCCTTTGGACTCCCCATCACAGCCCATTCTGGGTGGTCACTGCCCAGGGACAGTCTCTCTCCTGCACTGAGCTGGGAGCCCCAGGAGGGCCAGGCCAGGTAGTTTTAGTCACCACTGGGTCCCCAGCACTGCCCAGAACAGGACCCGGCCCGGTCAAGGAACGTGTGCTCGAGATATAGCCCCCACCCTAAGGCATCTAAACTTTCTCCAGATGGCACTGGCTTTCGTCAGTGCTTCAGGACACGCTCCAGGCTCCCCTTCAGGCGGGGGCCTCTGCACGCGCTGGTCCCATGACCGGAGTCGGGGTCCTCCCCAGACAGGCCCGGCCTGCGGAGGGCTCAGTGGTCGTCCCTGGGGTGGGGGTGGGGCGCACAAGGAGGAGCCACAGCCTCAGGGAGGCCCTGGCCCCGTGCAGAACGACAGCCAGATGGGGGCACCCTGCTGTCAACCTCACCTGCACCCAGGCGTTGAAGACGTTGAGGAGCGTGAAGGGGTCGCCCTGGTCACTCTCCAGGGGTCGCCGCGCCGCCACACACTCGGGGTTGCTCTGGGCGCTGCGGGTGAAGGGCGACTGGACGCTGAGGGCGGCGGCGATGGTGAGCACAGGCTCCGCCAGGTGGAACATGGAGCCCAGGATCAGCATCTTCCCTGCGGGCAGAGACCGCGCTGAGCCTCCTGGGCGCCTGACAGTGTCCCCAGCCCTCTGGGACCCCTGACCCACCCTCCACCTCACCCACAGAGGGCCTCGGGAGCCAGAGGGACAGAATCAAACCCAGAATCGGATCCCAATGTGATGGAAGACTGTTTCCACCTGCCCCAAGGTCAGTGGCCTGCATGTCACACATCTGACTCACCCTCACTGTTCCCCTTGCCTATCTTTCCAGAAAGTTCCTATTACACATGTAGCTTCATAAGATTAGGTAGGGCAGTAAAACAAGGCTGTCCCAGAACCCCTTAGCTCTGTCACCTCAGGCAAGTCCCTCCACCTCTCTGTGCCTCTGTTTCCCCATCTGTGAAATGGGTTAACTGCAGCATCTACCTACTGTGAGGATGAACTGTGTTTCACCTGTGAAGCACTGGGAGCTCCACCTAGCACAGAGCAAGAATAGTAACTGAGCCACCTGGGCCCAGAACTGCCCAGCACTGCATCCTCTGTGTCTCCTGCTCCGCAGGGTCCGGGGACCGACGGTGCCTGCCTGGCTGGGGCGTGCCTCCCTGGCGAGCGAGTGACAGCCTTTCTCTGAGCCTCGTTTTCCTCAACTGTACAACAGGAGCGCCCAGAGGCCCTCCCCTCACCAGGTGAAGATGACATAAGGGCCACAAAATCTTCCACTGACACAAAGCAAATGCACACAGACTGTTCTCTTTCTTCTCAGATCTGATTCTCCTTGCACTAGCCCCATTTCCTTCTAAAATAAACAAAAATACCCATTTCCATAGCTGTGGGTGGCCCTCAGGGTTGGTGGTACCCAGCCTGCTGCCCGTCCTGGCGCTCAGGCGTGTCGCGATGACGGGGACTTTAACGATACTGATACAGGCAGAGAGCTCCCCTGAGCGTTACGCTTGGGAAGCGCTGCCCCAGGTGGTAGAACTCAGCTAGGAATATTCTCTGGGCCATGGATTGTTGGTAGACACAGAATGTCTCAAGTCAGGAGAACTGGGCGAGATGAATATGCCTCGGTCAGCAGGTCCCTCGGGAGGCGCAGGGATGACTCGGGATGAGCAAGAGGAAGAGGTCGGGCGGTTCTGACATCCAACCGCAAGAGAGGGTGAACCACAGTGGGGCTGGGACACGCTGTGCAGACGAGGGAAGTGTCTGTTTTGTTTACTGCTGTATCCCTGGCGCTAGAACAGGACCTGACACAGAGGACCTAAGAATGAATGCACAGGGCCCAGAGCAGGACCAGACTTGCCCCCGGGTCACTCAGAGCAAGCGGTGTCCCACAGCCATTCCCAGGACCCTGTGTGATCACCCAAAGGGGGGTCCTCACCAATCACGACGTCCACAGGCAGCTGGGCCAGCAGGGACCCAATGGGGGTGAGGGCCTCTGAGCTGTCCAGGGCCCCCTGGTCCCGGAGGTAGAGGATGGCCGTTTCCAAGCTGGTTGGTGGGGGGGGCTCGATGAAGGGAAAGGTTCGGGGGTCCCCCACACTCATGCCCTTCATCTGGAATGAGAACCAAACCCTGTCAGGAATGGGGAACACATGAGCCGCTGTGGAACACTGGGAGACTCAGGGAACACAAACCTGAGATACTTTAAAATGCCCAATGTCAAGGCCCATTGTACAGAAGCAGGGAAGGAGGGCCATTATCTGTCTGTCTGCCTAGCAGCTCTTCTCCACACCCTGGCCATGGAGCGAGCAGACGATCTAAGCTGGACCAATTGAGGTTTCTCAGCCCCTGGTCAGAGCGACTGACTAAGGAATGAGCACATGACCTGAGCTGGGCCATTCAGAATCCTTCCCTTGGACTTTGCAGACTGGAGCTGAGAGAGAGAAGCTCCAGCATCCTCTCTGGTTGTGAGGGGCCAGGATGGAAGCCCAGCGCTGTTGTGGTTAGTTTTTCCACTGCCTGGAAATTAGCCCATTCACAGCAGATGGAGAAATCCTTAATTTTTCCTAAGCTAGACCTCCCCCCAACATGGACACACAAATCCATAAAATCCCCTTTTCTGCTAACAACAGTTTGAGTTGGGCTCCTCTCACTTTTGACCAAAGCATCCCGACTGATTCAAAGGCCCAGAGGGGTAGCAGGTCATGGGGAGAAAGCAGTGAAACATGAACCATCACCAGGCCTGGCATGGCATAGGGAAAGAGGACCTCTCTGGTGAGTGGATGAAGGAAAGGCTGGCATGGCGGCTCACATGACCATGAGAGGGTGAGAACAAGGCCCAGAGAACCTAGGGGTTCAGCCAAAGTCTCTGGGTAAGGTGACCTGCTCTCCTGGGCCTGATCTGGAGGGCACCAGAAGTTCTGGCATCCACCCAGCAACCAGCGGGACCACCTTCCTCCCTGCTCAATAAGCTGTGGTGTTGTCTGGGAGATAACTAATACTCATTAAAAGACCTTTGAATGAGAAGCTCTGGGTGAGGGGTAGGGCGCGGATGCTTTTTGTTTTTTTAAGCGCTCTCATGATTCCAACGTGTAGCTGGGACCGTGAATCACCGCTCTGATCCAGTCAGGCAATGCCACCCCCCGCCCCGGACACTTACAGGTCACAGAGTAGACACGTGACCCAGTTCTACTGACAAGACAGGACGGGAGACCAGCCAGGGGGCTTCTGGAAAAGGTTCCCACGGCCTTAAAAATGAGACCCACAAATTGGGAATCCCCTGGCGGTCCAGTGGTTGGGGCTCTGCGCTTTCACTGCCGTGGGCCTTGGTTCAATTCCTGCTTGGGGAACTAAGATCCTGGAAGCTGCTCGGCATGGCCAAAAAAAAGAGACCCACATAGAGGGGCAGTTCATGGCCTCTGCAGCCAGAGAGTAAAGCAGGAGGAGGTGCTGCCCATGGCTACCCGAGCAGGGTGGCATTCATGAGGCACGCTCTGGAGCTTGACAGCCTCAGATGGAATCGGGCTCTGCCACTTGCCAGCCATACCACATGGATCAAGCTACTTAACCTCTCTGCATCCTGTTTCTCATCCATAAATTGGAATAAGTTTACCTACTACAGAGATTGTGTGAGGAGCAAAAGTTATACACAGGCAACTAGAGCAGAGCTATGGCCACAGGAAGTACTAGGTAAGTGCTTTCTATCATCATCATCATCGTCGTTATGAGGACAGCTGCTGCTAAGCTGAGGCTGGAAAGCTGGAAAAAACCCCGGTCCTTTTTGACATCACCATTCTATTGAAATAACCAAGCCTGGGGACTTCCCCGGTGGTCCAGTGGGTAAGACTCCACGCTCCCAGTGCAGGGGGCCCGGGTTCAATCCCCGGTCGGGGAACCTAGATCTCACGTGCCGCAACTAAAAAAAGATCCCACGTGCCGCAACTAAGTCCTGGCACAACCAAAATACATTAAGTAAGTAAATAAATATTCAATAAATAAATAAATAACCAAGCCTGGAATTTCCCCATCTCAACGTTTCTTGTTGTGTGAAATGGTACGTTTTCTGTATTGCTCAAGTCAGCATTTTTCAAACAGCAGGTTATGTGAGTCAGGAACTCCATGGCATGGGTCACAACTGGCATTTTTTTAAAAGGAAATCAAATGAATAGAAACAATCAGTGTACATCACCCATAGGAAAGGGGGCTGGTTCATGCCCCTCTCCCACCTGGGCACGTGTGAGCCTGAGGCAGATGCCACCTGCTGTTCCCCACTTTCAACTTCTGCTTCTTCCTGAGCACAGAGACTACACTTCCCAGCCTCCCCTGCAGTGACGTGCGGCCACAGAACCGAGCTCTCACCAGGGTGAGTGGAAGGGAAGTACACTGCTTGTGGACCTGGCCCTCACACCCTCCCAAACGTAAGTCCCACGCTCTCTCCCCATCGCTGGCTGACACACATGATGAAGAGGCCCCAGGGAGATGATGGAGCCATGAGAGGAAAAAGGCCCAGGTCTCTGAATAAAGGAAACTGCCCACCAACCCAAGGACTAACGTTCTGCTGTGTTGGCTGTGTTGGCTGTTATGTGAGTGGGTCTATTTGTCACAGAAGCCTAATCTAAGCAAAACTAACTACTGAGATATGAGCCATGACATAAAATGTAGTGAGAAACCCCGGTTTTTTGTGTGTTTGTTTTTGTTTTAATAAATGTATTTATTTATTTTTGGCTGCGCTGGGTCTTCGTTGCTGCGCGCGGGCTTTCTCTAGTTGCGGCGAGCGGGGGCTGCTCTTCGTTGTGGTGCGAGGGCTTCTCACTGCAGTGACTTCTCTTGTTGCGGAGCACAGGCTCTAGGCGCACAGGTTTCAGTAGTTGTGGCGTACAGGCACAGTAGTTGCGGCTCACGGGCTTAGTTGCTCCGCGGTATGTGGGATCTTCCCGGACCAGGGCTCGAACCCATGTCTCCTGCATTGGCAGGCGGATTCTTAACCACTGCGCCACCAGGGAAGCCTGAAACCCCGGTTTTAAAAGCCACTTCTTGATGGGTTTTCTTTTATAGCTGAAAGCATTCTGATTGAGTCACAAGGTTCTTCCCACAACCCTGTGGATTTGGGGGAACAGTTCTCCCCTCAATACGGGATCTGACATTTGGAAGGAATGAGTTCCACTCAGTGGCCTGGCCAGCCGTGCCCTTCCTGACCCTGAAACCATGTCTAAATGCCTCCTGGGTTCCTCTCTGGCACCAGCTCTCAGGATCCAGTCCCCTACCAGCCCCTGCCTCACCTGCAGCACCAACGCATCCAGGGCGACCCTCCGAATCTCCGGGACAGGGTAGGGGGCGAAGGCATCGTAGTCCGATTCGGCATAGAGGCGGAAGCAGACACCAGGGCCCGTGCGGCCCGCCCGGCCCTTACGCTGCTCGGCACTGGCCTGACTGATCCAGAACTCCTGCAGCCGCTGCAGTTTGGCCTGCGGGTCATAGCTCATCTCCTTCACCTTCCCTGCGTGGGCAGGAGGGTAGCAGGGAGGGAAGGGAATGTGTGTGCAGGAGCCACGTGGGCCCTCCATGCGCCTGGCCCTCTACCCAGCCGTTCACTCACTGACACCCTCACTTACTCCTTTGTTCCAGTAACACTAACTGAGAGCTTACTCTTGGCCCCACCCTACCATTTTGTTAATGTATTCTTTAGTTTCCTCATTCACTTATCTTTTCATTTATTTTCTCAAGCCTTTTCTTACTCAGAGGTTCAGTCATCCAACATAAAATTATGGAATCTTTTATCATCAGTGGCATCAGATTCAATACAATAAGATAACCGCCGACATTTACTGAGCATTCACCCTGTGCCAGGTACCAGCCTCAGCCCCCAAATGTACTAACTTCTTTAATCCGCACAACCTGAGGGAGGTGCCGTTATTATATTGCCATTTTACAAATGAGCAAACTGACGCACTGAGAGTCACACGGCTGGCAGTGCGCCTGCAGGCTGGCCCCAGTGTCTCCACGCCACTAGGCTATGCTGGCTTTCCAGAGAACAGTCTAGTTGCGAAGACAGACAATAAATAGATCAAGATATATAAAATATAATGCCCATACTATGAAGAAAAATAAAGCCTCATAAGGGAAGTGACAGTGAAAGGAGATCACTTAGATAAAGTGAACAAGTGGGCTTCTCTAATGGGGAGACATTTGCGCAGGTCCTGAAATAAGGTGAGGGAGTGACCCGTGTAAAAATCTGGGGAGAGACGGCTCTCAGCAGAGACGACGGTAAGTGCAAAGGCCCTGAGGCAGGAGCAAGCTAGGAAGGGCTGAGCAAGATTAAGATGCTGCCACTGCTCCACAGCCCTGAACACTACCTCCTCCCTGCTGTGGTCCGGAGTTCCCTCACTACATGTGCACAGCTCCAAACCCCACATTTCTCACCAGATCCTTGAGGTAGCTGCGGGGCAGCGCTTACCAGAATCTACGACAAAGCGGATCCCATCAATGGTGACTGAGGTTTCAGCGATGTTGGTGGAGAGGATGCACTTCCGGACTCCAGGTGGGGCCACGTCGAACACCTGGGGTATAGTGAAGAGGCGGCATCAATGCCTTGTCTTTCTCTCACCCCAGGCCCTTTGCACAACTAACTCGGCACTCACTAACCCATGTGTCCAGTGGCCTCCTGGATGCCTCCTGGATGTCCCATGGGCACCTCACAGTCGTATGTCTAAAACAGCCTCAGCACCTTCTACTGAACCCTTCCCTACTCGGGCCCCCATCTTAGAGATGGCTCATCATCTACTGCATCACCAGGGCCAGAAACCTGGGCTGTCCTGGGTGTTCCCTCCCTTCTCACCCACCCAGCCACACCTGATCACCTTGAACATCTCATGAATTCACTCACTCCTCCCCAAACCCACAGCCCCTGCCCTGCCCCACGTCCCTCCTTTCCCACCCCAATCCCGCTCCAGCTTCCTCCCTGGTCTCTAGTCTCATCCCCTCCCATCCAGCCTTCACATGCAGCAGAGGGATCTGCTAAAGCACAAACTGGCACTGCCCGCCACCTCGCTCAGAACCTTCCCATGACACCCCCCGTGCCCTCAGGACAAAGCCCACCACCACATTGGGTCTTCAAGGTCCCTGGTGGTCTAACCCTGCCCACCTCTCCAGTCCCATCTCTCCTGACTTCCCCTTCACAATCTGGACCCAGCCACTTTGAGTGCGGTTTCCCAGCTGTCCCATCTTTCTCTCACCCCAGGCCCTTTGCACAAGCCCTTCTCATGGACCCAAGAGACAGCCAAGCACAGTGGTTAAGAGTGGCTGTCAGCAACTGCAGCCTGCAGGCCAAATCCACCCTGCCACCTGTTTTTGTAAATCAAGTTTTAATGGAACACAGCCTCACCAGGTCAGTCTACAGCTGCTTTCTACCTGTAATAATAGAGTAGTTACGACAGAGACCATAGAGCCCATTAAACCTAAAAATTTGCCCTCTTCACAGAAAGTCTGCCAACCTCTGGTTAAGGGCTCTGGTACCAAATTACCAAGTTCTACAGCCTGGCTCTGCCAATTATGTGACTTTGCATAAGTGCCTACGCCTCAGTTTCTGTATCTATTGAATGGGGACAACAGGACCTGGCAGACAGGGTGGCTGTGAAGATTAGAGACAAGGAGTACACTACACAGAGCTCAGGACTCTGCCCAGAACAAAACAAGTGCTCCACACACTTGAGCTGGGACACGCTTCTCCTCACCCCCTTCCTAGAACGGGGCTTTCTCAGGTCTCCACGTGTAGAGTCCCTTCCTCCAGGAAGCCTTTCCTGAATCCACCATGATTCTGCTCTCAGAGTATCCAGAGTTCTCCTCTACCACCTGTGGGATTGTCAATTACTTGTCTAACCCCCGCTCAGCAGACCAGCAGCTTGAGGGGAAGAACCATATCTCAGCTCCCACTGTGTCCCAAAGAGGCCCCTTGGAGCAAGGGGGGCACTAAGGAGGTGCTCAAAGGTTGTTTCTTTAATCACTAAACAACCTAGTCTGACCTGAAGGGATTCTTCCGGAAGTGACTATGGTAGTCAGCCTCCAGGACAGCCTGGGGGAGTCTCAACTCCCGTGATTCACACCCTCACCCAGTACCTTCCCCCTGAACAGGGCAGACTGGGTTAAAAACTAAGGGATAGGGCTTCCCCGGTGGCGCAGTGGTTAAGAATCCACCTGCCAATACAGGGGACACGGGTTTGAGCCCTGGTCCGGGAAGATCCCACATGCCGCGGAGCAACTAAGCCCGCGCGCCACAACTACTGAGCCTGTGCTCTAGAGCCCGCGAGCCACAACTACTGAAGCCCACGTGCCTAAAGCCCGTGTTCCGCAACAAAAGAAGCCACCGCAATGAGAAGCCCGCACACTGCAACGAAAAGTAGCCCCCACTTGCCACAGCTAGAGAAAGCCGGTGCACAGCAATGAAGACCCAATGCAGCCAAAAATAAATAAATAGAATAAATTTTTAAATAAATAAATAAAATAAAATTATCTACTATCTGGAAATTTACAAAAAAAAACAAAAAACAAAAAAAACTAAGGGATACTGTAGAAATGATGGTTTGTGATTTCCAAAGCTAGGTCATAAAAGACATTGGGGCTTCTACTTTGGTCTCCTGGGAAGAGCCAGCCACCATATTGTGAGGACACTCAAACAGCCCCCTAGAGAGGCCCCCAGCCAACAGCCAGCTCCATCTGAGAAGATAATCCTTCAGCCCCAGTCAAGCCTTCAGATGAGAGCATCCCCAGCTGACATCTGACTGCAACCTCATGAGAGATCCTGAGCCAGAACCATCCAGCTAAGCTCCTCCCAGATTTCTGATCTACAGAAACTACGTGAGATAATGAATGTAACAGTAAACGTGCTGCTAGGTTTGGGGGTAATTTGTTACACGGCCATCAATAACTAAGACAGTGACCCAAAGGCCTCTCTCCCAGCACCCTTCCATCCCAACCAGGCGGTCTCTTCACCGTTCCCCACACCCCACTCACAGGTTCCCACCTCCAGGCCTTTGCACAAGCTGGTTCCCCCGACCTGGACTGCCTTCCTCCCTCTCCTCCTACTCAAAACCCTCCTTGTCCTCCAAAGCTCAGCTCCAATGCCTCCCACCTCATCAGGAACTCAAAGATGGGAGCAGCCCCTCTGCAGCCCACAGCCCTGGCTTTTGGGGCCACATCAGTCCTGCATTAGCCGCCCTCAACCCCTCCTAGACCGCCATCTGCCCCACGCGGCCTGGCTGCACGCGCCACCTTGTCCTGGTCGGCCACAGAGAGGGCACCGTGCAGCGGCAGCACGGCCCAGCGCTGGGTGTGGCTGGCGTAGGTCTGGGCGGCCTCGAGCACGGTGCTGATCTCCGCCATGCCACTGAGGAAGACCAAGAGGTCACCCCGCTCCTCGGGTGGGTACTTATTGTCAATGGCCTCCAGCACCCTGAGGAAGGGCCGCGGGTCCAGCTTCTCCGACTTGGATGTTGTCGGCTCGGCCTCCTGCGGCTGGTACACGACCTGTGAGGAGACGGCCCCAGGCAGGAGCATACCTGTCACTCCAGCTCCTGAGCAACGGGGAGGTCACAGGCTGACAGAGAAGACACAGATCAGTCAGGCAGCAGACAGCACACTCAAAGACGATAATTTGAGAAGGATGTAATAAAAGGTCAAAGTATCAAGGTAATTGGAAGGTTTCTGGGGTGCTGGTAATGTTCATGTTTTTTTAATCTGGGTGCTGGCTCTATACAGGTATTTAATTTGTGAAAATTAATTGAGCTGTACACTTGTGATATGGGTACTCTTTTGTATCCGGAGTATAACTCCAACAAGAACAAAATTTTAAGGGGTGGAGTTGGGATTAAAACTCTAGAAATCACTTCTCTGAAAGAATCCTCACTGTTTCTAATGGCTACTTAGAAGACAGACTGATGGGCATTTAGACCCAGAAACCACAAGGGACAGTGCATCTCCTGGTGCTAGGAACCTCAGAGCTCTTAGCAATTCTTGGGCCCAAAAACAAGAGGAAGTAGTGGTTATCAAAACCATAAAGGAGAGAGCTGTGTGGAGAGACATCTCGAAAAGGAGCTGTGACTTCGGGTGAGGGTCACAGTTCACTGGAGACCTCGGGGGAGGGGGCTGACTCTCCTTTTCCCACTGGCCAACCAGAAGGCAGAGGGAAAGGGGTCCGTTTGTGCCTCCCAGGGAAGACAGGAAGGTGGGGAAGGGACAGGGAGATCTGGAAGGGCAAACAGAAGCGGTCGAGCACAGGGTCATGTCTGTCTGTGCGTGGGATTCAAGTCCTGGCTCTGCCACTTCCGAGATACTGCTAAACACCCTGTAATGCACAGGGCAGCCAAGAATTATCCAGACCCAAATGTCAAAAGCGCCGAGTCCGAGAAACCCTGCCCTATGAGACGGTAGAGCAATGAGAAAAGAGGAGCCTGGGTCCCTGAATGACCACGTAGAACAGAGCTGCCCATCAGCCTGGACCAGCTACACTTGGCTGGCTTGGGTTATATAAGAAAAATTTATTTCTACGTTATCTGAGCCTTTAAATTTTGGGGTCTCCTCTAACAAGCACTTAGCGCTCTATCCAGCACACTGTAAATGCTCCAAAAACAGCAACTTTAAAAGAAAGAGAGAGAGAGAACGTCATTAATCAAAGAGATGGGAAACAGAGAAGAAGAGAAGAGAAGGGACATGTCCAGGGTGGCCAGAGACTAGGTGGGAAGTCGGGGGGGTGGGGAGGGGGGCACTGACCGTGATGGGGAACAGCCTCCCGGGCACCTGTACCACAGGGGCATTGCCGAAGTAGCTGGAAAAGAGCGAGATGTTGATGGTGGCTGACATGAGGATGACCTTGAGGTCAGGTCGCTGGGGCAGCAGGCGCCGGAGGATACCCAGGAGGAAGTCGTTGTGGAGATGCCGCTCGTGGACCTCATCCACGATCAGGACCTGGTACTGCGGCAGGCTGGGCTCCCGCTGGATTTGCCTCAGGAGCAGCCCCACTGTCAGGAACACAATCTTGGTGGCCGCCGAGCGTGTGCTCTCAAAACGGACCTGGTAGCCGACCTGGGAGCGGCGGGCGGTGGGAGCACGTGGTCAGGACAGGACAGGGCCTGGGCCACAGCCCCTCGCCCTCCCCAAGCTGAAAATCTGAGCAAATGTCCCACATCAGACTCTGGAGTCCAACAGGCTTGGGTTCAAATGCCACCTCTGCCACTTAGTGCTGTTGACTTGGGCAATTCCATCCCACAGATGCCTATTTGTTCCTCCTAGATGCTGTGAGAATTACATGTGCTAATGCACATAAAGTACTTGGCACAGAGCCTGATGTATGATACTAATTAATTATAATAGTAATGCTTAACCTTTCTTTGAGTCCTTTCTATGTACCAGGAGCTTCTTTAAATCTTTATGTATATCAACTCACTTCATCCTCACAACTACCACACAATATAAGCACTAGTATTACCCTCACCTCAGAAATGGAGAAACGGACACCAGTCATCCAAAGTAAAACTGCTAAAAAGTGTTATTGAGAGGAAATGTATCTTAACCCCTACCTCACATCATACACACATAGATTTCAGATGAATTACAGTCCTACATGTAAAGGTTTTTGAAAAAAAACAGAACATCTTCATGACCTTAAAGTATGCAAAAATTCCTTACACAGAACCCAAAGAGTGGCAACCATAAAAAGAAAATGACAGACTGTGTTATATTTAAATGAAATGACACCATCATCAAAAGACACCATTCAGAAAATGAAAGGAAACTCACAGAATAGAAGACAAGATTTACAATACATGAATCCTACAAAGGCCTCATATCCAGATTCTATAAAGACATATAAATCAAGAACAAAAGCACAGAAAACACAAAAGCAAAATGGGAAAAAGACTTGAACAGACACTTCACAAAAGAGGATCTCCAAATGGCTAATACACACATGAAAAGGCACTCAACGGCCTTAGTCATCAAGGAAACACAAATTAAAACTCACAATGCAGGGACTTCCCTGGTGGTCCAGGGGTAAAGAATCCCCCTTCCAATTCTGGGGACGTGGGTTCGATCCCTGGTCGGGTAACTAAGATCCCACATGCCGCGGGGCAACTAAGCCCTCTCGCCACAACTAGAGAGAGAAAAACCCGAATGCCACAACTAGAGAGAAGCCCACGCGCCACAAGGAAAGGTCCTGCATGCCACAACTACTACCCAACACAGCCAAAACAAAACAAAACTCACAATGCAAATTAAAATGTGATATCACTACAGACCCACTGGAAAATCTAAAATGAAAATGATTAACCATAACAAGTATTGGTATGACCCAGTGATCCTACTCTTAGATATATAGCCAACAGAAATATGTACCAAAACACACCAAAAGGCATGTTATAGAATGTTCGCAGTGGTACCATTCACAAGAGCCTAACACTAGAACTCTCCCCAATTCCCATCAACAGTAAAAGGAACCAATATCTGCGGTGCCTTCACAATGGAATACCATACAACAGTGTGAATGAATGGTGTACATCTACATGATAATACTATAGGTGAGTCTCACAAAACTAATATTGAGCAACAGAGGCCATAATTGGCAATAGTGAGCAAGAGAACATACTTTTTTATTCCATTTATAAAAAGTAAGACAAAGAGGGACTTCCCTGGTGGTCCAGTGGGTAAGACTCTGCGCTCCCAACGCAGGGGGCCCCAGTGCAATCCTTGGTCGGGGAACTAGATCCTGCATGCATGCTGCGACTAAGAAGTCCGCATGCTGCAACTAAAAGATCCCGCGTGCCGCAACTAAGACCCGGCACAGCCAAAACAAACAAACAAATAAATAAATAAAATTTCAAAACAGTAAGAAAAAGAGGAGAAAATAATCTGTGATATTCTATCACTAACGCAGGTCTGATAATCTAGCACTAAAATGATGATGTATCCCTAAGAATAGTGATGACGCTTGAGGACTCAAGGCAGTAACTGGGAGGCGAAACGAGAAGGTTTCTGGGGGTGCTGGTAAGTTTGATTTTTTTACCTGAGTGCTAGTCACACAAATGCAGTCAACTTATGAAAATTCCAGAGTTATATACGTATGATACGTGCATTCTTCTGTGTTGAGAGTATGATAACTTCAATTAACAAAAATGTTTAAGTGGTCAAGCCAGGATTAGAACCCTAGAACTCATTAGTAGGAAGCATCCTCATTCTTTTTTGGTGACTGCCTAGAAAAAGACTGATAAACACTGAGGCATTTCCTATTTTTGACTGTTAAAGTGCTATACTGGGTAATGTTAGTGCCTTTGTCATTTGGGCCATCTCCAGGCCAATCGATAAATTTCTAGAAGCATCATGGGTAGGTCAAAGGGTAAGTGTTTTCGTAACGATACCGCCATAAGTCAACCAACTTATTCCGCAAGGTCACTGGGAAAAACTGGAAACCTGTTCTGTCCCACTCACCTGTGAGCCATACCGACTGAGGCTCTCAAAGCCAACCCGCTTGGCCAGTGAGATGCAGGCGATTCGCCGGGGCTGGGTGCATGCCACGTGACCGAAGCCAGCGGCCAGCAGGTACTGGGGCACCTGAGTGGACTTGCCGCAGCCCGTGTCACCTGCCACCACCACCACCTGGTGCTCCTTCAGCGTCTGCAGGATGCGGTCCCCATACTGGGCGATGGGCAGTGCCAAGCGCTCACGCTGCAGTTTGGCCAGCCGCCCAAACGCCTGCTTCTGGCCAAAGTCCAGGTAGTGCAACAGGGCTCGGCGGAATTCAGACACTCTCTCCGGGGCCAGGCGCCCGCCTAGCCCCCGAGAGCACCGAGCGTCGGGGCCAAGGACGGAGAAGTTGATGCGGTAGCGGGGGTCATAGGCGCGAGGTAGGTCGGCCAGTGCCGGGATGCTGTGCTTCGGATGCCTAGAGTCTTTCTCCTCCTTCCTGGTGGTCTTGAGATTCTGGAATCTCTGCAAGCGTTCAAAGAAGGTCCAGAACTTCTGGCACTCCTCGGAACCCTGCCGGATATAATCCTCATCACCGAAGAAGGCGTCCTCGAAGAGGCGACGCGTCTCTGGACAATTCCAGTCCCATTTCTCCGGGTCCTCTTCCTGACTGCGAGCCGGGGGTCGGTCTCGGGGACCCCTGCCCTCCCTTGTTCTGGGAGGCGGCATGCCGTGGCTAACCCCAGTGTTGTCACAAAACTGGCCTCAGTTCTGATCACCTGGACCAGATATTCTCAGCCATTCCCCACCTCCCGCGGTGAGAGGCCGGTGCCGGCAATAAGGAAGCACTTTCTCTTCAAAGAGCGAACTTCCTCCTCAGGGGTGGGATAGGATCACGGCAGGTGCTGGCAGAGTAAATGGCCTGCGGCCTGGGTCAAGCTGGTGACACACAGGGCACCTCATGACTCCTGTGGTGATCTCTGGGATGGACCCAAGTTCATCCTGGGATTTCGGGCCCTGAATGTTTGTGGGAGAGAACAGAAGACATTCTTTCATTTTTAGAAACATTCACTGAGCGCCTGCTGTTTTGCAAGCACTGGACTAGGGCGAGGGGCGGCAATGAGTTGGACCACACTGAGCGCCCCAGGTGGCCACTTCGCCAGGCTCTGACAATCCCCAGACGGAGGCTGTGATACAGGAAGCCCAGGGGGTTGCGGGAGCCTTCCTTGACCGTGCTGGGGACTCAGGGAAGGATCCCCGGAGGAGGGAATGTTTGACCTGAAGGAATGTAGGTCATGTGGCCAGTCAACAGCAGAACGTGGTCCTGAGAGGCGATAACATGAGAGAGTTGTGGTCCACTGAGTTCCAGGACTCTTGGGAACCCTTTGAAATCAAGTGCACAGTTTTCCAAGTGTTGCATTATGTATGTTTTGTTTTTGCCTGCCCGGCACTTTTTTTTTTTTCCAGAAAAACGTATGCACTTTCCTTTGGAGAGCAGCCCTTCTTGGAACCCACATGGTTCCCACTGCCTTTAAGTTAAGAGAATTCCTACTGGTTGGGCAAGTGACAAAGGCCTGGCCAATCACAGTACCCTACTCCCCCTTTAACCAGTGACTGGTCTGAGGACTGGACACACCGGCCCGAGGAGGGCCAATCAGGGCCTTTCCCTGAAATTTACACTATGTTATTAGGAGAGAAAAGCTTATTTACTGTGGCTAAGCAAGGACAATATAAACAGAGAGTTGTTTGTAGTAGCTCTTAAACAGTCTTCCCTAGAAATCTATCCTACAGAAAAGCCTGCAAGCGGCACAAGGAGGCCCACGCAGGATGGTCAGCGAGCAGCTACAAGGAGAGAAGTGGAAGAGGGACGGGGAGAAGCTTGGCAACATCATTTAGTGCCTGAGGCTCGGTTCCCTCCAACCCTCCACTTCATGGCTACACAAGAAAATGTCTTTTTCTTAAGCTTTGGTTTCTGACTCTTAGCTGCATTAAGTCCTAACTAACAAAGCACATCCCCGCGTACGTGCAATTTTCTGGAGGGAAGCCCATCGCTCGGATTCTTAAAAGAGTTTATGATCTTAAAAGGGTCCCGAGACTTCCATGGTAGAGACTTCATGGTCAGCCAGATCTGGGTTTGAATCGCAGCTTTATCATTTATCAGATGTGTGACCACTGGCAAATTAAACCCTTTGAGGTTTTCTTCATCTATAAAATGGGGACAATACCCATCTCAAAACACTGCAATGTTTATCACCTCGCCCGGCACAGAGAAGCTAAATAGGTAACTGGTATACAAGTCCAGTGCTCTCTCTCCACCGTGACTAATAGCGAAAACAGTGAGAGGAACCACGGGCATATAACCTGGAAAAAAATTACACTCAAATGGCCACAATTCACCTTGGTTCATTAGCAATGCTTTCACCTACTCTGCCTTCAGTCTCTGAGGGCCATCACAGAAGAGTTCAGAGGTTCCATCTCTGTAGCCTCAGAGGGTCCCAGACCAACCCTAGGAGTTATCAGAGCCAGATGAGGGTTTCAGCTGAAGAACTTGTGAACCGGCAGAGCTGTTTCCCACAGAAACAGGAGCCATGCGTGGGGATGCGTGGGGCGTGCACATCACTTCCTGGTAAACAGCTGGGCTGGCTGATGCCACAGCATCTTCCGACGGAATTCCTGTTCTAGAAGGGAAGGAAAAGGCCTTGAAAGACTGCTGTGATGCCGAGCCAGTGTTTCTCAGAAAAAGACAGGGACAGTTAGATGGAGGCGAGCATTCCTCTACCTGCTACCTGCCTATCCTTGCATGGGGGCCAGAATGAGGGCATCCTCGTGACTCTCAAGGAATCCGTTCTCTGAAGACTACCTTTTGGACTTCCTGGATCTACTAGTTCCTGTGTAACTGTGTCTCGGACCATCTCTTGGTCTCTTGGCCTGTATTTCCTAGGCTTAAGGCTTTTAGAGGTTTTCTCTGCTTCCCTATTTCTCTCCTGTCTGGCTCTCCATCTTCAGGTCTCTTGTCTTTTTTGGTCCATTTTGCTCACCACCGTCATCTCTCTTCCCTTTCCTTGCCTGGTCCCATCTCTTTTCATTTATCTCATGCTCTCCCATTCTGATTCTGTTCTTTAGTCTGATTTTCTCTCCAACTGTCTTTCTCCATTCGACGCCACTCCACTTCAGTTTTCCATCTGTCTCATTTTCTGTTTGAACTTCTTTTTTCTGACTCTCCGTTTTCATCACTCTCCTCCTCCATCATGACTCTCTCATCTCCATTTCTCCCTAAAATTTTGTCACTCAGTTGTGTGAAGCTTTAAGAAGAGCTAACATTTACTTAGGGCTGACACATGTATCAGGTACTATTCTAAATCACTCATATATATTTATATGCATACGTATACATCATACACACATATACACACTTTTCTCGCAACCTTAGTTTCCACTCTCATCTTTCTACGGTTCCCTCCATTTCCCAAGTTCCCGGTGCGATCACATTTCTCTCGTAGTCCCTCTGAGCCTCTCGCCCTCGATCTCTCCAGTTTTCAGCTTCCCTCCTCTCTCAACCTCCCTGTCTCTCGGTCCCTCAGTTTCTCGAAGCTTCTTTCCGTGCCTCCATTTCTTTCAGCCTCTCTGACCCTCAGGTTCTCTGAGGAACGCTCAGGCTCCACCTCGCGCTGTTTCTCCCGGCTGCTCGGCCTCCTCCAACACATTGCCTCATCTCGGGATGTCCCTCCCCCCTCAACTCGCTCCCAAGATGTTCCCGGACCCTATCTGAGTCCGGTCGCCGCCGCCACCACCCTGCGCAGCCGCCCCGCCCACTCACCTTGTTAACCGCCGCGAACGCCTCAACTTCCGGTCCGCAGAGCCCCTCACGCGCCCGAAACCGGTCCTGCGCCTGCGCACGCCATCCTCGCAGCCCAGCCCCGCCCCACTGCAGACATGAACCAGTGAGCAGCGGCGAGCGCCCAAGACTCACTCTGCGCCTGCGTACAGCACGCTCAGGCCCCGCCTCGCTTCGGGCGGAGCCTTGGGTGACGCTGCGCCCTCTAGGGGTCGGTGGAGGCGTGACGGTGGAGACTTGCTCTACCTTGCGCTAGAAATAGCTAGTACTTGCATCTGGGCATCGCCCGGACGCTGGGGTTTTAGCCGAACTAGGAAGCTGGCCGGAGCCCAGACAGTATTAAAACAGTCCCGTTATTTACTTATTATGATTCATAATTATTCTTTTTTTTTTTTTTTTTTTTTTTTTGCGGTACGCGGGCCTCTCACTGCTGTGGCCTCTCCCGTTGCGGCGCACAGGCTCCGGACGCGCAGGCTCAGCGGCCATGGCCCACGGGCCCAGCCGCTCTGTGGCACGCGGGATCCTCCCGGACCGGGGCACGAACCCGCGTCCCCTGCATCGTCAGGCGGACTCGCAACCACCGCGCCACCAGGGAAGCCCAATTCATAATTATTAATACATAATTCTATCAATGTATAATTCACCCTATCAACTCACTAATGAATAATACAACTTGGAGGTCCTATGTTTTCCAGCGACAACAACAGGGATTAGATAGTCGTTAAATGTGAATGAATGACTAAATGAACGAGAAAAGTCAGTCCTCTTTAGTCCTAGATGGGTCAGTCATTGCAGCACTGAGCCTCAGTTTCCCTATTTATAACACAAGGATAATACCTACTTTTCAAGATCGTTGGGAAAAATAAATGCAAAAGTATACATAAGGTACATAAACTTTTTTCACTACTTTACATATTGGTGCTTCATAAATGTTAGATCTTTCTTTTTTTTTTTTTTTTTAATATATCCTTCCTGTCATTCTCCTCTTGCCTTTGGATAACTTTACAGTTAAGGAGGTACAACCTTCATTTCTGGAATCAGTTCTAGGCACTGAGGATACAAAAATGGGCAAAACAAAGGAGCTCAAATTTTGGTGGGGGAGACAGACACATAGATTAAAATAATTAGACTGTCAAGCAGAACTGCATTCTCTGCAGAGGACATCAAAGCAGGGAGGGGGCAAGGAGTGATGCTCTTTGGCCCAGTGACAGAGAAGACATCTCCCAGAAAGTAGCATTTGAGCAGAGAGCTGAAAATAGTGGGGCTGCAAGCCATGGGATCCCTGGGCGGGGACGTTCTAGGTAGAGGAAGCCCCAGAGGCAAAGACTGAGATGACCACAAACTTGGAGGGTTCAAGGGCCAGCAAGCAGGTTTGTGTGACTGGATGAAGGATAGGGGAATAGTAGGGAGAGAGGAAGAGGATAGATCGTACACACCAAAGTGAGCACTTTGGCTTCTAAGCGGAGTGAGATGGGCTCCATGGGCAGAGTTCCATGTGACCTAGATTTTAACAGAATCCTCTGGCTCCCATGTGGGGAACAGACTATATGGAATCAAGATGAGAAAAGGGGACCAGAGAGGAAGCTACTGCAGAAGGTGGCTGGACCAGGACCATGGCAGAGAAGATGGATATTTTAAGAAAGAATCTGCAGGATTGGCTGCCAGATTGGCCATGGAATGTGAGAGAGAGACGGCAAGGATGACCCCGAAGTTCTTGGCCTGAGCTTCTGGAAATATGGAGTTGCAGGAGGATGCAGGAGGATGGCTGAGAGAAAATCCAGAGTTCCATTTTGAGCATATTGAGTTATTTATTGTACATTGAGTTGGGATGTCAAGTGGGAAGTTGCATGTAACTATCAAACCCTTGAGAAACAGTTTGAACAGAGGCCAATTCTTGCATCATTACTAAAAGAAGAGGAGGAAGAAATTGACGAACAGCTGCTTAAAATGTACAAAAGAGAACTACAACTTTTTTTAGAAAAAAAGGAAATGGGAGGAAGTAAACAACAAATATGAAATCAGGAAGAAAAGCACAGACTACCGACACTGAGGTTGAGTAGCAAACTTGAAACTAGTTCTTGGAAAAACTATTAAGACCTGGTTCTTTGGAAACCTAAGGAACTCGATATATCCATGCTAACAATAAACAAAAACAAAGGAACAAACTTGAGAACAAAAGGGGGAAGTTACAACAAACCAAAAGCAGGATTTTTCTTTTTTTTAATAAATTTATTTATTTATTTTTGGCTGTGTTGGGTCTTCATTGCTGCGCGCGGGCTTTTCTCTAGTTGGGGCAAGTGGGGGCTACTCTTCACTGTGGTGCGCGAGCTTCTCATTGCGGTGGCTTCTCTTGTTGCAGAGCATGGGCCCTAGGCACACGGGCTTCAGTAGCTGTGGCATGCGGGCTCAGTAGTTGTGGCTTGTGGGCTCTAGAGCACAGGCTCAGTAGTTGTGGCGCACGGGTTTAGTTGCTCCGCGGCACGTGGGATCTTGCCGGACCAGGGCTCGAACCCATGTCTCCTGCACTGGCAGGCGGATTCTTAACCACTGTCCCACCAGGGAAGCCCACAGGATTATTTTGAATGATTAAGGGACTTCCATGGAAAATTCCACAGAAATACATCTGAAAGCTTTCATGAAATTGATTCTTCTTAACAAAAAATAAGGCTGATGCAATAAGAAAGGAAAATAAATGTCAAAAAACAGAAAAGACTCTTTGTAAATGTATCAAAGAAGAACTCTCCTAAATGGCACCTGGCCCTAATGGATTTTTTTTTTCATATCAGTAAGAATGGACTTTTATTTTTTTATTTTTTTTAACATCTTTATTGGAGTATAGCTGTTTTACAATGGTGTGTTAGTTTCTGCTTTACAGCAAAGTGAATCAGTTCCCTGTGCTATGCGGCAGCTTCCCACTAGCTATCTAATTTACATTTGGTAGTGCATATATGTCCCTGCCACTCTCTCACTTCGTCACAGCTTACCCTTCCCCCTCCCCATGTCCTCAAGTCCATGCTCTAGTAGGTCTGTGTTTTATTCCTGTCCTACCATTAATCTCTTCATGACATTTTTTTTTCTTAGATTCCATATATATGTGTTAGCATACGGTATTTGTTTTTCTCCTTCTGACTTACTTCACTCTGTATGACAGACTCCAGGTCTATCCACCTCATTACAAATAACTCAGTTTCGTCTCTTTTTATGGGCCCTAATGGATTAACAGCAGCATTTTTCCCAACTTTTCATGAAGTTATATAAATTTTCACAGGACGTAATTCATTCTACAAGGCAGTCTTGGTCTTAATAATTCACGCGTGAGAGTTCTGAATAAAATATCAAAAAATAAAATACGTCTTGTTGAGGACCTACTAAGTGTCCCTGTATCAGATAAAGAAAAAAAAAAGATAGCAAGAAAGAGATCCCCCCCACAAAAAATAAAAATAAAAAAAATTAAAACGGGCAGAAAAAGAAAGAAAGAAAGAAAGAGATCCCCACCAGTGGGAAGCTCATAATCTAGTTGGAAAAAAACAAGGTGTAGACAAATATAGTTTGTCTCTTTTTTTTTTAATTTTTTTTTTTTTTTTTTTTTTTGTGGTATGCGGGCCTCCCTCTGCTGTGGCCCCTCCCGTCGCGGAGCACAGGCAAAGTTGTGTTTGTTTCAACAGGATTTATTTTAAAATATACAAATAACACATGAAACAGGCTTAATTTTTTTTTTTTTTTTTTGCTGTATGCAGGCCTCCCTCTGCCGTGGCCTCTCCCGTCGCGGAGCACAGGCTCCGGACGCGCAGGCCCAGCGGCCACGGCTCACGGGCCCAGCCGCTCCGCGGCACGTGGGATCCTCCCGGACCGGGGCGCGAACCCGGTTCCCCTGCATCGGCGGGCGGACGCGCAACCACTGCGCCACCAGGGAAGTCCCTAGTTTGTCTCTTTTTAAGGCTTGGGATGGGTGGAGGAGAGACAGAAATTAAATTGGCCCAGATGTTGTCCTTAGGAAATTTACAGTTTAGCTGGGAATTTTTGTTCCAGAAACTTGGAGAACAGAACACTACTTCCTCCCTGGGAGGGGAATGAATCAGGGAGGACTTCCTGGAGGAAGTATTATTTGAACAAGGCGTTGAAGGAAAATTTTGGTGATCAAGAGCATGGGCGCTGGAGTCAAGTAAACATGGGGTCAAATCTCAACTCTATAACTTCCTTGCTGTGTGATCTTGGGCAAATGACCTCTGCTCCCTGGGCCTCAGCTTAGGAAAAGAAGCATCTCCCCCTGCCTGCCTGGGTTGTTGTAAGCATTACCTTAAAGGAGAAACTATGTGTAAAGTGCTACCCTGGAGTAATGA
>NW_021146692.1:0-11217 GCF_002837175.3 Physeter macrocephalus
ATGCGTGAAAACCCATCCATAATTATCTGAGCCCAAAGCCTAACCCCAGGGACATAAAAACCAAAGTGTTTTCTGCATGTTTTTACTATGTACTGAATTCTGTAGAAAGAATATTAGATAAAGTGAGGAATAATTCTACTTTATTTTGTTTGCAACTTTATCAAGAATTGTTCACCATTTTGAAAAACGATGTCAATGGCAAAAGTATGCCCATGGTAATGCAAGATGTCCACACAACACCCCTCCCAAGTATCAGAAGCCCCTGGCAGTGTAAACACCCAACCACTTCACTTTTTCTGTCTAGTGCCTGAGCATGTACATGTTGAAACATGGTATATGGTTGTAAATTGTTTTATCTTATTTCTCCTTTTATCTCAGATCATCACGTTACTTGTTTTGGAATTACGTGTGTAGGTAGGTTATATTATCTGTGAATTTCACTTTGGAATAATAAATAGGGCGTTACCAAGTGTTTAATATAAAAACTGGCCGTTGGGTTTGATGGCTGGAGAACCACTGCTGGTCTGTGGCTCTGCAGGTTAAATGTGTGTCAGAATCACCTGCTGGCGCCACCCCAAGAATGCCCGTTTCTAAGAAGTTCCCGGGGCAGGGGGGTGGGGGGGAAGGCGCTGCTGTTGCTGCTGGTCTGGGGACCTCACTTTGAGAACCACTGCCCAGAGGCATCTCAAGTCGTCACTATCTTTAGCTCCCTTCTCAGCACCACCCCAGCTTGTCTCCAAGTCCAGGAGAAATGCCCAGGAAGCTGAGCCAGGAGGGACCTTCCAGAGGCTCTCTTCCCCAAGGGACTCCTGGGTCCCAGGCTGAGGAAGCCAATGTGCATCGTCTGCAAATGGGCAGCTCCAAGGTCAGAGGCAGGCTGGTGCCGAGCGCGGCCAGGCACAGGGACATGCTGGTGGCACTCGCAAGGGCACGGTGGCCTCGGTGGCCTCACACATTAGGTGCTTGGCACACCCTGGCAGCCAGCCTTTCCCAGCCTGGGGGGATTCTTGGCTCCCCGAGTCCTGTTCTGGGCAGGGCAGAAAACCTGGGCAGTCCCTGGCTCCTTTTCACAGCCAGGAATGTTGGGAAATCTCAGCAGCCAGGAGCCTCACCCCTGGTAGCCCCTCTGATCACCCTGGAGATGGGACAGGAAGGGCAGCCTTTCTGGAGGAAAGAGATTTCAAAGACATTACCTCCTTGTCAATAGTTCTGTAGCCACACATGGTGTTGACAACTTCTGTCTGAAACAGAAATGTGTATTAGCTGACACTTACATAGTGTTTACTGTAGAAGACATTTATTCCCCCTGACCCCCATATTATAGTGCACAGAGAGTTGCACTGTCCAGTCTGGATGGAGCTGAGATTCCCACCCCGGCAGCCTGGCTCAAGTCTGCATCTTAACCTCCCGCCTCCAAGAAATGCACAGGGAGGACAGGCGGGAAGGCCAGTTCCGTGGCGCTTCGGTGGGAGGCCCACTGCTCTACCCGCGGCAGCCTAGGAACCCAGAGGAAAGGGCACTGCCCCAGGCTCCCCCGCTGCAGCCGCCCCGGAGCCCAAGCTTTGCTGATACGGTTATGCGTTGTCTGAGGTCAGGGCTGGGCCACTCCCACCGCTGGCTCTTATGAAAGAAAATCCCAGACCACAGCCAGGGCCCTGGCCAGCTGGGGTTTACCTGAGGGCAGAGCCAGGCCTCTGACCACACTTCCCTGCTCCTGCAGACAGCCACCCACCAGT
The DNA here is from genome assembly GCF_002837175.3 of Physeter macrocephalus. Taxonomy (NCBI): domain Eukaryota; kingdom Metazoa; phylum Chordata; class Mammalia; order Artiodactyla; family Physeteridae; genus Physeter; species Physeter macrocephalus. The sequence goes on from NW_021146692.1 coordinate 1,737, forward strand.
GGAGGGCCACCCAACCTCTTTCCTGGGAAGAGAGCTGCTCTCAGGAACTCCCAGCGGCTGACTAATCTAGGCACAGGGGAAGCTGTGGTCGGCCCTAGACCCATCAAATTTCTTCCCAGCAGACCTATATCACAGGATTGGCAGGGGCACTTCCCATCACTGCCTGAGCCCTTGTGTAGTTTCCTCTATTTTCTTGAAGGTGAGAGAAAGCTCGATGTCCCGGTCCCATCCCTTCACATCTAAGTGAAAGCTGCTGTGGGACCAGGGTGCCACAGGTTCCAGCAGTAATGCAGGACAGCAGACTGGCCAGTGTGGTCTCTGGCATCACGTTACCTGGTCCAGGTCCTGCTCTGCCACTTAGGATCTCTGTGACCAACCTTAGGTGGGCTGCTGAGGGACTGGCACATGCAGGCACTCAATAAGGATTTGTTGAATGAATGAATGGAAGAATAGCTTCCCTGGTCTCTTCCATAAAGCAACGGTGATCTAAGAATGTACCCCACAGGGCTGTTTTGAATATAAAGTGAGATATACACATAAAGGGCTTATCCCAGGGCTGGGCACATGGCAGAACACAGACACGCTGGCTGGAGTGACTTTGGACACCATCCCAGCCCCTTGGAAGGCAAGGAGGGCTGTCTACTCTCTTTCCAAAAGAGTGGGTTGAACCTCAGGCGTCATCTAGATCAGTCTAAATGTCAGGGCCTGATGTGTGGGCAAAATAACCTCCCTCAGTCTGTCCCCCAGGAGCCTTCAGACCCCAAAACACCGAGCATCCACTTCATGTCAGTTGGCATTTGTGGCCCCCCAGGCCAAGAACATGACCCCCAGGGAGAAGGTCAGGCCTGGGGAGCAAGTGCACGAGTGCATGATGGGAACAGGTGCTTCCTACCTCATTTGTTCATTCATTCAGTCATTACTGAACAAATACTGAGCACTCATTATGTACTATTCTCTGTTCTATGTGTTGGGAATATAGAAGAACAAAAAAAGGTCCTTGCCTTCATGGAACTTTTATTCTAGGGAGGGAGATAGACAATGAACATAATAAATAAGTAAACTATATGGTATGTAAGAAGGTGACAAGAATAAACTTACTCTTCACTGTGCTTCCAGCCCTGGAGGTAGAACCACAGCTCCTGCCCCTCAGGGAACAGACATGCAGCAGCAGAGGCCTCCCTAACCCTAGAGCCCAGAACTCTCCTCTAGGCCCCAGGGTGACTCACCTAGATATCTATGCAAACATTAATTCTGGGTGTTTTTTTAATGAGATGAACATTTAAATCAGTAACCTGAGTAAAGCAGATTGCCCTCCCTAAGGTGGGCAGGCCTCATCCAATCAGTCGATGGCCTAAATAGAACAAAAGGGCTGCCCTTCCCCCGAGTAAGGGAGAATTCTTCCTGCCTGACTTCAAACCTGAACTGAAACATTGGGTCTTCCTGGGCCTTGAGCCTGCCAGCCTTAAAACAGGAACTACATCATCAGCTCTCCTGGTTCTCAGGCCTGTGGACTCAGACTGGAACTAAACCATTGGCTCTCCTGGGGCTCTCACTTGCCGACTCACCCTGCAGATCTTGGGGCTTGCCTGCCTCCATAATTCTGTGTGTCAGTTTCCTATAATAAATCTCTTTACACACACACACACACACACACACACACACACACACACACACACACACACACATCCTATTGGTTCTGCTTCTCTGCTGAACAAGCCAGCAAGTCCCTTCCGGGTGGGACACTCCTCATGTAATGCCTGGTGCATGTAGAGGTATGAAGACCTGTTCCCCTAGCCCCAGTATGGGACAACTCTGAAGGATCATCCCAGGACATTCCCGGAGAGGCAGCTGAGGCCCCCATTGAGCCTGCATCATTGCTCAACCTCTCCTTCTGCCTAACCCAGCTTCCGTCACCTCCCTTACAGGTGTCAATCCTGAGCACACCTCCTACTAAGCCTCCTGCTCACTAACCAGTACGTCAGAGCCCACTTCCCGGACAGCCTTAGCTGTGACACCTGGACCACTGCACTAGCCCCTAACCAGACTCCCCACGTCACCTCTGCTCCCACAGCAGACAGGGTGGCCCTGGTAAAGCCTAAGTAAGATCTGCTACTCAGCTACTAAAGCCCTGTCACTTGACTGCTTGTCACTCAAGGGAACCTAAGTCTTGACCACGGCCATCAGGGCACCCATGACCTCCCTGACTTTGTCTGCCACTCTCCTCCCCCACACTCACTCTGCTCCAGCCACACTGGTCTCTACACTGTTTCTCAAACTCACCAGGGCAACTCCCACCTCAGGCCCTTTGCTGTTCTCTCTGCCAGAAATTCCCATCCCCAGATACACATGGCTCACTCCCTCACTTCCTTCAGGGTTTTACTGAGAACCTACCTTCTCAGTATCTAAAATTGCAATCCTCCATGCCCCTGCTTTATTTTTCTCCTTAGCATTTATCATCTTCTAGCATACTATCTCTTTTACTTATTTATTTTTCTTGTCAGTTTTACTCACTAGAAAGAATGTCAGCTCCATGCAGGCCAAAGTTCTCTGTGTGTTTTCTGTATCCTCAGAATGTAGAACCACATCTGGCAGGTCCTCAATAAATACTTGTTGAATGAATGAATGAATACAAGTTGGGCTTCCACATCTCAACGTGGACCTTCAGGTGCCACTGCCTTGGGTGATGAAGTTCAGGGTCACCCCCCATAGGCCTCCCTAAAAGACCCGGGCTCCTCCCTAGCACTCCCCTTGCACAGAAAGTTACCCTAAAATGGCAGCTACAATTTCCAAACAAACCTCCCCTCCTGGCCCAGCCTTTTTAGGGCTAATGCACTTGGCACTGGCTCCCCAACTCACTGGGTGAGGCCCCCACCCCAACCAGCAGCTGCTCAGTTTACAGAATCCGGAAGTGGGCACAGAATGGTGGAGCATCAGAAGAGCAATTTTCCATGACTCTTCAGGGTGTGAGTAATTGCAAAGCTCTCTGCCTCATTCCAACCCAGAAACCATGCAGTTTTTGGACACATTAGTCAAACACAGGATTAACCAAGCCTCTCATTTATTAGCAGTGACAGCACAGGGCAGCCTCCCAAGTGGCCAAGGAGGCAACAGAGCTGAGAGGATCCCACTGGGGAGAGGCGGAGGCTGACGGTTACATCACCAGACCCCTTCCAAATGCCCTGTTGCTGATGGTCACCAGGACATCAAGCCCAAAGTCCACCAGCAATGCCCAAAGCTCAGGCCCTGCTCTGGTCCTCTGGCTACGGCTGTCAAGCCGGTCACCCTGCTAAGCCCCCCGGCCTGGACCCTCTCCTACTCCTCGCCTGGCTTGCACAGTAGTCCAGGGTGCAGCTCTGACGATGGCTGCCTGAATTTCATCCAGCCCCATCAACCTTGGGCAAAGCACCTAACCTTTTGGTTCCTCAGTTTTCTCATCTGTACAGTGGGTGAAATAACGATACCTACCTCACAGGGTTGTTGAAAAGACTAAATGAGTTGATACAACTAAAGAACCTAGAAAAGGCCAGCACATGGTAAGTGCTCAGTAGATGTTAACGACTGCTACTAATAAGACAAGACTTCCCCGCGCCCCCCCCGCCCCCGCCAGATTCTCCCTCTTTAGCAGCCCCTGAGGCTCAGGAAGCCTCGACAATGACCACCACCTCCTGCCTGCCGCACCCAACCATCCCCACCACCCGTCCTGAAAGGTGAGAGAGGCGTTTGACCAGCCGGGAGCCCCCAGGCGCAGCGGGTACCGTGTTCCTGAAGCAGCAGGTGTAGGGCACCCCGCAGGCCAGGGGTCCGGGGGCGTTGCAGTCGTGGTACTGGTTTTGGCTCCAATCTCGGTAGTCTTCTCCGCCACAGCACTTAAACTGAGGGAGGAAGCAAGCGGGGAAGAGAGCTGCCATCACCACTGGGGCCCCGGGCAGACGGCAGGGAGGGGCCCTGCCAGGGGATGGACGATGTGATTTATGATGGGGGTCACCCTGGTAGGGGGAGCTACAGGGAGCAAATGAGGCATCGTTGTTGGGTCAGAGCTCACCAAAAGCGGCATGGCTTCCCAATAGTTAGTGAGCACCCTGTCACTGGAGAGGCATGCAAGCCAAGGCTGGGTAGCCTTTTGGTGGGACAGCAGGGTGGTGACTAAACACTGGAGGGAACATCCTTCCTTGACAACCGGACTCCATCTTCACATCCCCAGGGCAGGCACTCAACCCGAGGAGCTGGCCTTTAGGGTCCCGGAGACTAGGATTCTAGGGAAGCCCCACAACCCAGGGGTCCCTGAAACACAGTGACCTTCTCCTCACCTGCCCCAGCTCTGCCTGTCCTGCCCTTAGCAAAGGGGCACACACCTCACACCCTGGCCTGGGCTCAGGACTGGAGCGATGGCACAGCTGGCATCATTTTCCCCTTAGCTTAGCCCCTCCCTGCATCTCCCCCTGTACAGATGGCAACGTCTGGGGGAATCAGTTACTCCACTGAGATGCTGGTGTGTGCCGGGCATTGTTCTGTGTGCCAGAGAGACAAGGGGGAGCAAAAGCACCACAGCCCTGTCCATATGGGACACATCTGCACAGAGAGAAGAGAGGAATCACCATTGTGAAAAGGGCAGTGAGGTGGTGCTGGGTACCAGGGATATGGCAAACAGGGGAAGGAGCGGGGAGGCCGGGAAAGGCCTGAGGAGATGTCATTTAATCTGAAATAGGAACAACAGGAAAAAGCCAGTCAAGACATGCAAAGACTCCACGCAGAGACGAGGTAGTTATATTTCCGCAGCAGGTGTGTCTGGAGCAGAGCCAGCAAGAATGGAGGACATGAGGCCAGACCGTGAAAGCCTTGTCAGCCACAACAAGCAGGGAGCTGGGATGGTATTCTGAGTGATGGAAAGTCACTGCAGGGTTTAACCAGGGGAGTGGTATGGTCCAAGGTCTTAGTAAAAACATAAAGCAGATACCCTTTCAGAGGCCCCATAGAGCCTTTTAGGTTTATCAGTTTAAGGGATCTGGAAGTGCCTCTTTGGGGTACAGTGCAAAGGGCATTTGATTTGCCATCAGACAGGCCAGAGTTCAAATCCTCACACTACCACTCCATGCTGTGTGACTCTGGGCAAGTCAGTGATCCTCTCTGGGCCTCAGATCCTCAACTGTAAAGCAGGAAGAGCAACGCCAGTTTTGCACAGCTGAACTGAGAATTACAAAGGGAAGCCATGCATGAGGCATTCAGCACCAAGCAGGGTGCCCAATGAGCATGAGTCATCCTGCCATTCCACCCTGGAAGAAATGAAAATTGCAAGCCAGCTGAAGGTTGGTTCCAATAAAAGCATTTTGCTCCACTGATGGCCAGAGCTGGCAGGCACATCCCTGGCAAAGAAGGGCCTCCCAGAGGCTGCACCTGTTGTGACTACATCGAAGGCCTGAGCCAAGGGTGTGGCCACTACGGGTGGCCCTGGGTGCGGTGAGATGTTGGTCCCCACTGAGGGCTAGCACGGGATCAGGCCAGCTGACGCCCCCAGGGTCATGTCCAAAGAAGCGCTGCCAGGGCTGAGCGGGCCCTTGGCCCTCAAACTCTGCTTGTCCTCACCTAGTAGGACATGAGGATGGTGGTCACTGCAGCTGACACTGACTTAACTCTCATCATTTGCCTGGCACTGCTCTAACCACCTCTGAAATAGGTCAAGGCAATCTCACAATGACGCCAAGAGGAAGGGACCATTAGTATCCCCTTGAGGCAGATGAGGAAGCTGAGGCTCAGGACTAAGTGAGATTGATGTGTAGAAGCCCCCGAGGGCAGCAGCTTGCCCTGCAACTGCTATTATTATTATTACACCCACAGATTTGGGTGGACCTTGGGAAGAGGCATGACATCCCCAAATGACAATCATCACATTCAATGAAGTGTCATCGAGGAGAAGGAGAAGTCTTGTTCTGTTCCCCCATGCAGGGGGAAATGGAATCGGGGAAGAGCTCTCTCCCCGTCGGAACTGTCCTTGACTTGGCAAGGCAGTGAGCTCCCCGTCACTAAAGGGTCTTGGCAGAGGGAACTTGGAACTGGGTGGCTTGGAGGTCACTCCCACCTCAAAGAAGGAGGATCTTTACCCACTGGAGAGGGGCACCCTGAGACACTGCCAGGTGGCTTATAGCTACCCCTGACCTTGTTCTTTTTTTTTTTCCAGGAGGGGAGGGTCCGTGCACCTGGAGAGGAACAGGTAGGGCAAGTATACTGTGGGCGAAGCACACGGGTAGAGAGCTGGTTGAGAAGGTCAGGCCCTGGCATCCCTACCCTTGGCGGCCATCCACGGCCCACCCTTGCCTCCCAACTTGGCCAGCCACCTGCTTTGGGAATGGATAAGCCATGTGACCCTCACCCCCACCCTCTTGAGCAGGGTCCCCAGCAGGGGACAAAGGGCATGGGAGGCAGATGTCTGACCCAAAGCGCCTGGCTCACCTCCTTCTGAACAAAGTCCATGATGTTTTTGAAGTCCAGATCGTCATAGTAGTTCTCGATTCCTCTTCGAATGTTGTCATTCAGAAAGTCGATGGTCTATTTAGACAGAGAAATTACAAAGGAAGAAGAGCACACATCCCCAGAGTCCCACCCGAGATTTCCCCAAAGTCGGGATTGAACCAGAGTGCCCACAGGCCCAGGTGGCCCCTGCCCCTACCTGCACAAAGCACCCCTTCCATGCCCCCGGTGCCCATCGGATGCAGGAATGGTGCACTCCATACCTTTACAGATCAAACAACCCACCCAGGCCAGGGCTGGGACTCAGCTGCTCAGGTTCCTGGCCTGGTGCTCCTTCTACTGCGAAAGACAGGCCTGTGCTGGAATCTTCTTCCCTTTGCCCTCCAGGCCTTCTCTCCACTCTTCTCTCCTATCCAAGCTCTTGTTTTACAGATAAGGAGGCCCAGAGAGGGAGCTTGATTCTCCCCAGATCACCGAGCAGGTCTCAACTCTGGTTAGGGGCCCGGCCAGGACTGGAAACCAGGTCTCCTGACTCTCCTCCGGGCCTCTCTCTGTCACTGCAGGGAGATGACGGGGCCCACCTCCCTCTCGGGCTGCGACAATCCCCACCAGGAAGGGTGCTGGCAGGCCGCCCTCTCCCAGTCACACTGGGCCTTCTGGATCAACAGCCCGGCTGTTGTACTGGGATCCAGGAGCACAAAAGGCCCCACAGCAGGAAGGGATGGGGCGGGAGCGTGGGCAGCCCAGCTCCACACTCGCAGCGACAATCAGGGCTTTCAGAGCAGGGAGGCCCGTGTCTCATCAGAGATTGTGCTGGCACAAAGGGTGCATTCTCAGCTCTGGAGCCGGAAGAGTCCCGGAGGAGGTGCCCTCAGGGTACATGGGGACAACAGGGCCCTGGGTTCCTGGCCCCAGCCTGGGACTGCAGGCCCCATCACAGCTACTCCTCCTCTCTGGGCCTCAGTTTCCCACTTGTGAACCAACCCTGCAGGCCTATGTTTAAGACACCTTCGAGCTCTTAAGATCAAAGACTAGGCTTCGAGGGGCCATCAAGCCTCACGGTCAAGAACACTCCCTGCAGCCACGCAGGCCTCAGGCACTTCATTTAACTTCCGGGCCTCCATTTCTTCCCCTACAGAATGGGGGCTGGGGGTGGGGGAGAATCCTCTGCCTGGGAGGGGTTGGAGATTCAAATAAACGAAATCTACAAAAGTGCTTAGCAGGATGCCAGGCACATAGTAAGTCCTGCTGTTATTATGATAGGTCTTTCTTTTTCCAGGAGACACATACCCTATGGTATCACTTCATACCCATTATGTCATCAGTGGAAAATGGCTAATCCCAGAAGAAATTAAGGCCCTAAGTCTTGTCCAAGAGCTGGGCCCTAGCCTGGGACCCCTCACAAACACCCTGCAGCCCAAAGAGGTGATGTGACGTGTCCAAGATCACCCTGCTGATCACTGGCAGAGAGATGCTGGAACCAAAGCATCAAACTCCCGGCCTGATACACTATAAGAAGCCAAGATAAGTATATGTATAACTGATTCACTTTGCTTTATACCAGAAACTAACACAACATTGTAAATCAACTATATACTCTAATAAAAATTAAAAACAAAATCAAAAACTCTGTGTGGGGATAGGTTATCCAAGGTTACTCCTCCGTAAAATGAGAAACAATATTAACAATCTTAGACTCATAAAAGATCATGTGTTACCAATGATTAAAGCTAATATGGAAAACAGAAAAAAAAAAAAAAAAGAAGCCAAGATAAGAACCCAAGGTTCAGATTGGGGCCATCTCCCCAAACGATCTCCAGTATCAAAAAGAGAGGAATGAAGGATGTGACAGCCACCTCCTTCCTGAAATTCAGACACTGCTCAAAGCCAAGGTGACAAAGGAGACTGGCTCAGGGAAACCTATCTCTGTGGCCAGAAGGAAAACCCTCTGCTGATGATAATCAGCCACTCAGGAGCAGACCTGGGAGCTGCAGGCCTCGGGAGGCACAGGGCCAGCCCCCTTCCCATGTGAGAGGCTCTGCAGTCACCAGCCCTCAGCCCTGCCCAGGTCTGGCACTGGATCCCAGGGCAGGGGCTCAGTGGAAGAGCTGCTTGCTGGCCACTCGACCTGGGCAGAGTAGGAAGCTGCCTGGCCTCAGGCCACCCTTCCCAGAAGCCCCCAGGTCCTGCAGCCTTTCTGACCTTGGGTACCTGCTCCTCTGGGTGATGAAGGGACAGGCCAGCCAGCTGGAGCATGGTTGGGGGTGTCAAAGAAAACAGGACACCAGGCAGGATCAGTCTGTCACCCAGGGTAGGGCAAGGGAATGAGCTCGCAGCATTAAATGGCATGGTGTAAGGGGCCCTTGGCTGAACTGAGGTGCAAGGGCTGATGTCCAAGGTCAGGGACATGTCTAGGGCCACACTCATGGGAGGCGGGGTGGTTTCCTTCCACTCTCAAGGCACTGCAGACAGTCCTGGTCCCCCTACCCCAGCCCACCGGCTCACCCCTCAGCCCTCCCACTGGGTCACATGCTGTTAGGAAACAGGGTGGGATGAGGGCAGGAGGCCCAGGGCAGGGAGGAAGACAGGTGGCAGAGGGGACGCTCAGTGGCCCAAAGGGGAAAGGCTCTCCCTCCCTCTTTGGTGAGCAGCCCTGACCTCCCTCCCCAAACCAGCTCAGTCTCTGAGCATTTTCCAAAGGCATGGACTCCAAAAGAGCCCTCTTTGTGCAAATCAGGCCTTCCATCTGGTTAGCTGAACTGGGACCCTGTGGGGAAGGGAGGCCCCGCTGAAGGCCTCTTGGGATGGACAGGAAGAACAGATGGTCCCAGGCTCCACGGGCGGCAGCTGCCCCCAGTTCCCATCAGAGAGCTCTTTGGGTTGTGCTGGTTCTTTTTTTTTTTTTTTTTTTTTTTTTTTACGGTATGCGGGCCTCTCACTATTGTGGCCTCTCCCATTGCGGAGAACAGGCTCCGGATGTGCAGGCTCAGCAGCCATGGCTCACGGGCCCAGCCGCTCC
>NW_021146692.1:11248-25000 GCF_002837175.3 Physeter macrocephalus
TGTGGGATCCTCCCAGACCGGGGCACGAACCCGTGTCCCCTGTATCGGCAGGCGGACTCTCAAGCACTGCACCACCAGGGAAGCCCCTGGTTGTGCTGGTTCTTGCACGTGTGCCCTGCCTTCGGCACTGCGCATGTGCGTGTGCATGCCCGCGCCAGAGAGACGTGTAGAATGCTTGGGTGGTTCCTGTGGGGGTGGAGGTCGTACAGGTCATTAATTAACTCTAATTAACTGTAAAGCACGGTGCTATATCCCACAACGTTCTGAGGGACTGGGGGAGCCACTGAGAGGACGTGCCCTGTGGGAGCGTGGAAGGGAAAAGAGAATTCTGGCTTCCTCTGCTGCATCCAGAGGCCAAATGCACACAGTGCCAGCCCCACCCTGCTCTAAACCAGGTCACACAGCAGGGGCAGCTCCAATGAGGACTAGAAAACCACCTTTCACTAATGGCTGGCATGGCCTCAGAGGCACGTGGCCCGGGCTAAATTAAGCAAAGAGTAAGCAAACATCAAAGGCCATGGGATTTTCAGAGCACATTGTTCAAGCTACCAGACTCAAGCTACAAAGAACTGCCCTTTCTAGTTCTTTCTTTTAATCTAGTTTTAAAGATATCTGAAGCCCCTGCATCGCTGCTCTCAGTGGAGGCACTTGGAGAGTTTTTAAATGAATGAGGAGAATAGCTAAGGGATGTCAGATTTCTTCTGGAGGTCATGAAAATGTTCTAAAATCGACAGTGGCGATGGTTGCTCATATCTGAATGTACACTTTAAATGAGTGAATTAAATATCAGTGAAGCCTTTTTTTTTTTTGAGCCTAAATAAATGAGGAACTGGAGTGGTGGGGGGCATGGGGCAGCAGCTCCCCCAGGATGGGAGGCCAAGGAGCAGAAAGGCAGGAGTGGAAGGGCTGACAGCCAGAGCCCCCCACCAGGCATCCAGGGACGGAGCTGTCCTAGTTTCCTGCAGGCTGCCAGCCGGCTTCCATCGCTTCATGTCCGCTTCTGAGGCCCACGCTGGGGAGGCCCAATAGCTGGCAGCTCAGCTCTCATAACGCAGAGGCGGGTGCTCAGCCTAGGACTTCCTTCCTCCCTTAGTGCCTGGGCTGAGCCAGCATATCTGGGCTCCCCTCAGTACCCCCAGAAGGTGGGGATTCATCCTCGTTGCCTCCAGACCCCAGCCTCTGCTCCAGCCCTGAGATGGGCCCCATCAGACAACCAAGGGTTGACAGGAACCCAGGGAGTGAGAAAGAAAGAGGTGCAAACTTTGCAAGGTTCTCTGGAATACCCGGCTGCAGGTCACAGGATTAATCCCCATGGTGGGGGAGGGTTATGCTTTGGTCTCCCAGGTGTTTGGGGCTCCAGCTCTCACTCCCACAGTGGGAGGCACCAGCTGTGGGAATCTGTCCACAACAGTGCAGAACTTTCTCTACTTTCTTCTGGGTGGGAAGGATATATATATGCTCAGATGCTCAGTCAAGCAGGCCATGCTGTCTCCTTTCTCCCTGCCCTGACCTCATGGTCACACCCAGAGCCCGCTAGTGGCAGTGCCATGATAAACGGGCTGGGTGCTGCCCATCATTCCATGGCCTGGTGTTGGGTGTGACCACAGCACCCTCTGATCAAGGCCAGGAAGGTGGTCGCTCCCCTGACTGTTCTGGTGGTAGAGGGAAGGAGGTCGGGAATGGGTAAAGACGTACCAGCTACAGCCCAGTGCCCTCTGGGTGCCCCTGCTCAGCCCTGCCTGGCTGGGAACACACGGGCAGGAGCTGCCCACCTCCAAAACCCCCAACACCCTCCAGAGAGGCTCGGGACAAGCTGGGGTGATGGCAGGTCAAAAGCGGTGAGACCCAGACAGCTGTGGAGGTCATTCAGATTCTCTGCCCCCCACTGGGTTCAAGATGCTGCACTTCCCCTGCTTCTAATGCCCGGGCCCTCGGGGCCATCAGCTCTGCACCCAGCTCTCCAACGCATGGCCACTCGACCCTGCACAAGCAGAAAAGCTGCTTCAGTCTAACTACTGGGTCATGCCTGGCAGCAGAAACCTCATCCAGGGGCAGCGGTTGATGGAGAGTTTCTTCCTTACACTCGGGAGTCTGTTTATCTTTTGCTGCCTGGCAGTGGCCATGGTCTGTGCACCTTCCTGAGAGCCCTGTGTGAAGTTATTAGCCTGATGACTTGTCCTTATTTGTCACAAGTGGATTCTTAGAGTTAAGAGGCAGCCTGCAGGGCTGGAGACTGAACTTGTTACATTGTTGATTCAGAGAAATCTGTCTTCTCCTCTTGGTGAAGAAGAACTGGAGTTGGGCACTCACCTCCTCCCGGAACCTGACCTTGACTGTGCCTCACCTCTTCCTCCATCGTACGCTGCCCACTTCTGCCACCATCAACAGCCAGGCTGCTCCTTCCCTATCCTCGCCATTGGCCCATTTCTTGTTTTACAAAATCGCATGGCATTACAGTTGGCAGGGACATTATTTTTCTTTATATGGTATTTTCCCCCTTGATTATAAAAAAATAAAAAGAAAATTTGGGAGCTAGGGAAAAAAAGAGTCCCATCCCTCAGAGGAGATATGAATTAATATGTTAATATTTCTATTTCCTTCCAGATTTTTCCAGGCCTATTTTTTTCATTGTGGAGATCTTACTGCACTTAGTTTTGTATCTCATTTTTAAATTTTTTGAGTTATGTATCATGGGCATATGACAGCACAGCCCATCATGAGCCTCCAAAGAGCTGAGAGCCCTGAAGGTGAAGGTCCTTCCTGGGTTGCACACTGAGACCTTCCCCTGACAGGGCCCCATGAAGGGGACAACCCATCCAAGGGGAAGGAACACACTTCACCCCATGGTGCCCTCAGGGTTTGGGGATAATGGAAACTCTCACCCCTGACCTCAGGCCCACGGCATCCTCAGCTGTAAGGACTAAGGGTCTCTGGAGGTTTCGTCTTAGCTCAGTTCTCTCCCTGGAAAGGAGTGGTTTCACAGCCCCTGTTGACCTACCCGGCACTGGAAAATAAGTCAACCGCCTTTGTGAAAGCACCTGGGAAACCAGAACTGCTGTTCACTTAGGGGATTGTTTATTAAACCACTGATGCTGCTAACCCTGGCCTGGACCTGGGCTCCAGTCAGTAAAGCACTCATAACTCTGGAAAGCTGTGGGCTGGCCAGGAGCCCTGCTGGCTGCACAAAAAAGCATCCCCATTCGCAAATGGAATAAACATCTCTCTCCCCTCAAGGCTGCTGAAAAATGAACCAATACCCTGGAACTGCCAGCCCAGAGCAGATGGTCTGAAAAGTAGAAAAGAGAAAAAGGAAGGAACAGGTAGCAAAACTAGATTGGGAAGACAACCAATGGGACAAGGCAATCTACAGATTCAATGCAATCCCCTATCAAAATTCAGATGGCATCTTTCACAGAAATAGAAAAAAAAATCCTCAAATTCATATGGAACCACAACAAACCCCAACAGCCAAAGCAATCTTGAGCAAGAAGAACAAAGCTGGAGGCATCACTCTTCATGATTTCAATATTGCAAAGCTATAGTTACCAAAACAGTATGGTGTTGACATAAAAATGGATACATAGGTCCATGGAACAGAATAGAGAGCCTGGAAATAAACCCACACATATATGGTCAACTAATTTCCAGCAAAGATGCCAAGAATATACAACAGGGAAAGGACAATCTCTTTAATAAATGGTGTTGAGAAAACTGGAAATCCACATGCTAAAGAATGAAATTAGACCCTTATCTTATACCATAGACAAAAATCAACTCAAAACGAATGAAAGACTTAAATATAAGACCTGAAATTGTAGAACTAACTCCTAGAAGAAAATATAGGGAAAAACTCCTTGACATTGGTCTTAGCAGTGACTTTTTGGATCTGACATCAAACATATAGGCAATGTCGCCTATAGCAAAAATAAATAAGTGGGACTACATCAAACAAAAAAGTTTCTGCACAGCAAAATAATCAAAAAAGTAAAAAGGCAAACTGAAAATATTTGTAAACCATATATCTGATAAGAGGTTAATATCCAAAATATACACGGAACTCTTACAACTGAAAAGCAAAAAGGACAAATACAGTTGACCCTTGAACATTGCAGGGATTAGGGATGCCAACACCCAACACAGTTGAAAATCTGCATACTGCTATTTCTGCCTCAAAAACAAAGGAAATGATAAATATCTCACCCAAGGGCAGGAAGCTAAAACAGCTTAAATAGAATGAGGACTCAAACCCTAGTTCTTTTGACTCCACATATTGTGATCTCTAACCAAACATAAACTTTTCCTCACATTTAGTTATTCAAAGATCCGTAAAATGAAATACAGGTACTATATTTATTGAAAAAAATCTGTGTATAAGTGGACATACACATTTCAAACCCATGTTGTTCAAGGGTCAACTGTAATCTGAGTAAAAAACAGGCAGAGAACCTGAATAGATATTTTTCCAGAAAAGACATACAAATGGCCAACAGGTATATGAAAATATGCTCAACATCACTAAACATCAGGGAAATGCAAACTGAAACCACAATGAGATATTATCTCACTCCTGTTGGAATGTCTATTATCAAAAAATGAGAGACAAATGCTGTTGAGGAGAAAAGGGAACCTTTGTACGCTGTTGATGGGAGTGTAAATTGGTATAATCATTATGGAAAACAGTATGATGATTCCTCAAAAAATTAAAAATAGAACTACCATATGTGGTACAATCCCACTTGCGGGTATATATCCAAAGGAAATGAAATTACTATCTCACAGAGTTATCTGCCAGGAAAAGAACTCTCATGTTCACTGCAGTATGATTCACAATTGCCAAGATATGGAAACAACCTAAGGGTCTGTTGCCAGATGAATGGATAAAGATGTGAGATATATACATATATAGAGAGAGATACAGATATGTAGGTATATAGATATACATATATTCTCCATTGTGTGTGTGTGTATATATATGTATATATATATATAAAATGTATATATAATGGAATATTATTCAGCCATAAAAAAGAAGGAAAACCTGCCACTTGTGACAATATGGGTGAAACTCGAGGGTGTTATACTAGGTGAAATAAGTCAGACAGAGAAAGACAAACACTATATGGTGTCACTTATATGTGGAGTCTAAAAAAAAAAAAAAGTCAAACTCATAGAACCAGCGAGTAGAAAAGTGGTTGCCAGAGGATAGGAGGTGGGCGAAATATGGAGATGTTGGTCAATGGTACAAACTTCCAGTTATAAAATGAATAAGCTCGAGGATCTAATGTACAGCATGCTGACTATAGTTAATAATACTGTATTATACATTTGAAATTCGCTAAGGGAACAGATCTTAAGTATTCTCACCAAAAAAAAAAAAAGTTAACTATTTGAGGTGATGGGTGTATTAATTAACTTGATTGTGGTAATCCTTTCACAGTATATACATATATCAAAATCATCACACTGTACAGTTTAAATATATCACAGTTTTATTTGTCAATTATTCCCCATAAAGCTAGGGCAGGGGAGAAAAAAAGAACTGAAGAAAAGATTGGAAAGCATCCCTGAGCTGCCTCCATCTTCCTGTGTGCTCTTAGGAGGGCTTCTTAACCTCTCTGTGCCTCAATGACTCCATCAATATGATGGGAATCTCCCCTTCCATCATAAAACAGGAAGAAGACCCTGGATTCCAAGGGTGTAGACATGCCTGTGGTTAAGGCCCACCCAGTTGGTCTCCCTACTGTCCACTCTCTCCATTCAGCAGCAAGTAAAATGTGAATCAGATCACATCACTTTCCAGCATAAAACTCTCCAAAGGTTTCCTAATGCCTTTAAAACAAAAATCCAAGGCCCTACCTGATCTGCCCTGGCCAGCCCTTCCAACTTCACCTTCTACCCCCTCCCCATCACTCACCTGTTTCAGCCAAGCGGCCTCCACACTGTGCACAAACCCGCCAAGCTCCCTTCTGCCTCAGTGGCTCCCTCCGCCTGGACCTCTGTTCCCTCTGAGCCTTAGCTGGTTGGCTCCTTTTCAGCAGCATCCTCCCCACCTCCACCCCAGGCACTCTGCTATCAGCCTGTTTTGTTTTCTTGTTCTCCGGTTTACCTGTTCAGTGCCCGTCCCCCCAGCCCAATGGATGTTCCACGAGGGATTATCTGCCCAGCTCTCTGCTGCACCCCCAGTTTGCAGCCCTGGGCACACACCCAGTGGGTGACTAGCATACACATGGCTGATAAATGCGCCAGAGGCCCACCTGGTTCCGGAAGATCAAGGCCACCACGCCACCAATGAGCTCGATTATGAGGCAAATCCCAAGGATGTACATAAACTGGAAAACAAAATTCAGAGATTCACCTAGAGGGGAAGGGGAAGTGCCATCTGCTCCGAGGTCAAGCGCAATAAGGAGAATCATCTCTGTCGGAGCTCTTAGCGGCTCCTGGGCCTTTCGCCCCTTCCTCCTGTGAGGACACAGAATGTGGAGAGACATTCCCGGGAAAGCCTGTCGCTGGAGCTAGTGGTCAGGAAGAGTGACTCAGCTGTCCCAGCCAGACTGTTATCAAGGTTTGTCCCAGGGGTCCTCAGCAGGGTCTAGGTGGAGAAGCACAATCCCCTCCACCCACCCCCCACCACAAGCAGAGCTGGTCCTCGCTCTGGCTGACCCAGAGGGGACAGGCCTGGCGTGCTGGGCAGGCTGCGCAGCATTTCCAGCTCTGCCTGCAGAGGCTCTCCACAGTGGCTTCCCAGACCCCCAGGGTGGGTGAGGGGATGCCTGAGGCTTAGAGGATACACCCCCCTTTATCACAGAAACAGGCATTGTCCAAACTGATGTCAATAACTTCCAGCATCAAGACTATCCTCATAGGGGCTTTTAGGGGCTTCCCGTGTGAGGGCGACAATGAGGTCAAACACACACGTGGATGCAGAGAAAACAGATCCTCCTACCCGGCACCCCCCACTTTGGGGAGCCATCCATCTCCTGCCAGTAAGGGGGGTAGGGGGGTGGACCCCCCCCGACCCCAGGGCAGGCACTTGGCCAAGCAGGCCCATCAGAGTCCTAGGACCTTGGCCAGAGTTACCAGGAAAGATTCCCCAGAATCAAGAACCATAAGGACTGTTGGCCTGAGGCTGCGGGCCACCACTGCAAAGAGAGCCTGAGAACAGCATCGGGCGTCCAGCTGGGAGGTGGCAAGAGAGAGAGCCTGAGGGCACCGTCTATACCCCCGGACCCAGTACGGGCTTGCTGGTTACATGAGCTACTGACTCACCACCACCAACTTTTCTTGGTTTAGCTTGCTGTCATTTGAGTGTGCTTTCTCCCACCTCCAACCGACAGTCCAGACCGACACAGGGTTTAAGTAAGAAGAACAGTATTCAAATCAGCCTTTCTACGCAGAAGTGGAGGCGGCTGGGCACTCTCGGGCCAACGTGCACAGACAGGCTGACCCAGGAAACCCTCTAAAAGAGCTGGTTTGAGGCAAGGACTGAATAACTGGGATGCCCAAGGGCCCAGGGGTGCTCTCCCCAGCTCTCCTGGGGACGCCAAGGACCCCACCACCACCAGCGGCTGAGGGGTGCGTGGGACGGACTCACCGCTTGGAGAAGGCACAGGTTGTCGCGAAGGGAAGCCAGCACGCCGATGAAGGACACGATGAACATGACAACCCCCAGGAGGATGAGGATGATGGCCGGGGCCAGAAAGGCACTTTCCAGGGTTTTGTATTTCTGCCTCTCGACCTCTGCATAGATCCCCACTGACAGGACCAGGCCCCCGATCAGCTGCAGCAAGAAAGCGAGGAGTGAGAGAGGAGAAGGACTGGCAGTCACATGATCTTCCTACAAAGGGCTCGTCTGAGGGCCGTGGTGTCTGCCGTTAGAGGGGCTCACCTCAGGTGACTGGATGTGAGGGAACCTGTTATGGGCTGAACTGTGTCCCCCCAAATTCACATGCTGAAGCCCTAACCCCCAGGACCTCAGAATGGGACTGTACTTGGAGATTGAGGCTTTAAAGAGGTAATTAAGTTAAAATGAGGTCCTATGACTAGGCCTTAATCTAATACAAATGTTGTCCTTAGAAGAAGAGGAGATTAGGATACAGACACACACAGAGACAAGACCATGTGAAGACACACGGAGAAGACAGCCATCTACAAACCCAAAGAGAGAGGCCTCAGAGAAAACCAACTCTGCCCACACCTTCATCTTGGACTTCTGGCCTCCAGAACTGCAAGACAACAAATCTCTGTTGTTTAAGCCACCCAGTCTGTGGCACTTTGTTATGGCAGCCCTAGCAAACTAATACAGACCCTATTTGGAAATGCTGCTTTAGAAGAAGGTACTGGTGAGTCAGGGAAAATGCCACTGGCTAGAGGGTCAGAGAACCTGGGTTCGACTCCCAGCTGTTCCACTTGCTAACCCCGGGTGTCGGATAGGCATTGGACCACATGAGTCTGTGTTCTCATCTGAAAAATGGCTGAAGTTTATCATTTCTGCCCTGCTCACCCCCCAGGTTTTTGCAAGGCTTTCGTGAGATAAGGAAACTGGAAACACTCTTAAGTCTGAAAGCCTGGGGCCCCTGGGATGCGTATTACACAGGCAGGTCACCAAGGGAAATTTCAGAACTGCTCAGGGAGATGGGCATTTCACTCAGCACCATAAACATGGAATTTATCTTCAGAAAGACTATCGGGAAGGCCGAAAGTTGGAGCAGGAGGGCTTTTCCGGGGAATTCTTCATCATCAACTTTCCTAACGGTGGAAAGGTGACCACTGTAACAACCCATCAGAAAAAAACAGGCAAAAAAAGGCCCTTGGGGGACCACTTTTTTGCTCTCAGCCTGAAAACTCTCATACTAAATCTTCAGGGAGACTTATCAGCTGACATCACTCCGAACCCTCAGATGAGTCTGTGGCTGCACTGCCACATTGCACTGGGATCCGCAATAGTGTTCTAACTGGCCCCCTTCAGCCCGTTCTCCACACCAGAGTGACAGGCGAAACCTAATCAGGGCAGGCTGGTACTCTGTGCGCCAAGAGTAAAAGCCATAACCCTAATCACAGCCTACACAACCTGTCTGAGCTCACTTTTCACTCCCCCCACTTCCTCACTCTGCTTTAACTGCATGGGGCTCCTCACCACTGGTCAAACACATGAAGTGTGCCACCCCAGGGCCTTTGCACAGGCTGTTCCCACCGCCTGGAATGCTCTTCCTCCTGATCTCCATATGGCTCTATGGCTCCCTCCCTCACCTCCTTCCCGTGTTTGCTCAATTGTTACCTGCTCAGTGAGGCCTTTGGGGTCATCTTGTTTAAATGTAGAAAATCCCTCTCCTTGAAACTCCCGATCCCATTTTCCTGTTTTATGTTTTTCCTTTGTAATTGCAAGTATTTAACATACTACATTTTTTGTTTTATTTTTTAATTGCTTGTCTTCCCCACAAGAACATAAGCTCCACGCTAGGAGGGATTTTCGACCATTTCGGGCATCGCCAGCGCCCAGAACAGTCCTGACATTTAGGAAGTACAACAGGCATTTACAATCAATGTCTGTCAAATGGATGCAAGCCAGGCTTCCCAATAGACCCCCTTGGGTTTGAGTCTGCCACTGTCTACCCAGCCTCCTTCCCGTCCAAGGATTCTGACTTTCCGGGCCACACATTCCCGAGAGCAGATACACTAGACTTCACAGAGCAGGAGGCAGTGTGGGAGAGGAGCTGGAAGCCACGGTGCTGTCAGCAAAGGCCTGAGTAAAGGAAATGAGGGATAATACAGACAAGATGTGGGCCAGATGTGCCATGAGCACAGCTACCCCAGTGTCAACATCCGGAACTCCTCGAGTTACTCCTGGTCCACCCCCGCCTTAAACTGGCTACAATGTGCCCTCAAAGTAGATCCCCTTGACTGCCTTCTAAAGAGCACCAAGACTGTCCTGGGTAAAGGGAAGTGCCTGCTTCTCCTAAGCTTTGACAAGTGGCGGGGATGCCAAAAGTCAAACAGACCAACCTTACTTAGAAACACTGGGTAACAGAGGATTACTGGGAAGCCATCTCCCTTGGGTCCAGGGTTCTGCTGTATTTCACAGCTAAGTGCCATGCCCCTTAGTTTGAAAGGATAATCTGGGACCACTGAGACCCACTCCCCTGGTCCAAAAGGAATGCCTTCCCAACACACATGGGCCAACAGGTGTGAAAGGCATTGACAAACTTGGCCGTGAGTCACTTATTAACAAGTTGGCCATATCAGGAAAACCGTGAGTGAAATGATGTCATCCAAATTACCCAGTTGGGTAAATTTTTAAATTTATAAGACAGGATACACATACACACACACACACACACACACACACACACACACACACACTCACACACACAGGCCTCTATAGGAAAATGGGGACCACAGGAAATAAAATCTACCTTTGATAGAGAAAGATTAACCAGAGTTATTTGGTCAGTTCATGCTCCAAAACCCAGAACATGGTGAAATCATTGTTCAAGGCTGGCCTAAGCCCTGCGGGTCCTCTGAGAACAAGGGCAAGCAGCTTTAGCGAGCCAAATCCTCCCTTCCGAATTAGTGCAATTACAAGAAAGCACTCACTCAACCCTAACCCTGCACCAGACACAGAGCACAGAGATCCTTCCACCCCGGAGCTGGGGATGACGGTTAAAGAAGAACCCCACAAAGAGCTGACATCTTCAGAGCCCAGGCAGGAGTGCAGCCAACATGCAAGGCCATGAGGGCAACAGAGGTGGGGCTTTACCCTCTATCTTGGTGGAAAGTACGATTCTCAGGTTGTCACTGAACCAACAAGATAACATCTTAATATTTTCAGGATTGATTCCATATACTTTTGAGAGTTCTATGTTTCCTGTTGTAAAAAAAAAAAAAAGCTCTTCTTGGGCAGGATGGACACAGGCTCTGACATCTTCTCAGTGCCCTAGCCTGTCCCCCTCCCTCCTCCCCGCTTGAGGCTATGCTTTTGGATTAAAGTACCATAAACCATCTCCCAAACACCAGAGCTCTCATTGGCCTCCATTCTGAGCAGAACTGACCCCAGCCCTCTTAGTAAAGGCAGTCAGTGGCTTCTTCTATTTTTATAAGCTCCGGGGACACTCCAGAACAGCCTTGCCGGGAGGAAACAAAACTTCCTTTGGTCTGATCTCCCTCCTGTTACAAAAGATCACATTTTCCTTGCTAGTCAGCCTTGCAACATTTCCAGACCACTAAAGCCATAGGAAAGCTACTGTGGCAAACGCAGACCCAAACCTCTGGACTCCCGCACCACGGTGTACTGAGCTATCACAGGTTCGTGTCTCCTGGTCCAGCCCTCCCAGCGGCCAGCAGGCAGTCCCCGAGGAGGCTTCGCACACAGCACACGCTGATCTGGGCTCCTCATTCAAGGGTCCCAGGGGCAGTAGGCACGGGGAGAGGCCGGCATACCCTTCCCAGGCACTTCAAGATTTCCAAATGATATTTACATCTCCGAGGACATCAGTTTATGTTTCCATGTGAGTATAAAATTAACTGTTGATGCTAGCGTGCAATCTCATCCACTCTTCTCTGCTAATTATAGTCTCTCTTCGGGGGCCGGCCACTCCAGCTCCAGCGCAGGAAGTAAATGGCCCATTTGTCAAGCAGGACAGCTTCAGCTAAACATGGCTGGGGATGAGAGGCACACGGCCATGCCCATTTGGGGCCAAAGAGGCAAAGAACATGCTCCTGGTAGCCCACGGGCCAGGACCAGAGCCCCAGACTTTGCAAGCCACATGGCATCTTCAACAGGCTGCATGGGAGCCCTGTCGCCCATTGTGAACCAGGCCCAAAGGGCCCCTCTGAGCCCCGCAGCCTGGAACCGGCTTCTTCCTCTGCAGGCTGAGGCCCAGCTTCACGCAGCTGCTGGGAAGCAGGAGGCCGTGTGAGGCATTCCAGCACCTGCGTCGTCCCCTCCTTCAGGAAGCATCTGGTCCCAGCTGGCTTACCCCAAGCTGGGGCAGGTCTGCACTTCGAGGGGACCTGCAAGGCCTATTTTTAACCCACAAAGGCACATGCCAGGCACCTATTGTGTTCCAGACCCTGGGGGTCACAAGGGGTCCCAAGACTAGACAATGGGCTAAGTCTGGAGGAGGGGAGATTAAGAGGCTAGAAATGATCTCTATGGCCTGATGGATGGAATTCAGGGGTCTTTGAACTGGGGATGGAGAAAAAAGTCAATCTTTACTTTCATTAGCCTTTAACTGAAATGTTCCTGTCACGAAAAAAGAGGAAGAACCTCAGGTCTACAGGAAGCATGCTGCAATCCCTCCCATGGGGAAGGCTCTGGGAATTTGAACAAAACTGAGGGGGAGAAAGGAAACATCAGAAAATCAAGGTGGGCTTCCTGGAGGAGCCAGTGTTTCCTGGAAGGCCCCAAGAACTGCTTCACTCTGAAACCATCTCATGGGTCACTCAAGGCTCCAGGTTTCTGTGTGACCCAAACAAAGCACTTTTCTGAGTTTTGAGCTTGAAAGGATGTGGGGAGTAGCTAAACTCCAAGGCCTGAGAGAGATTTTAAATAAGATGGGGCTAGCAGGTCCCCTGCATCCAGCCAAGAAACCGTGGACTTCACATCCATCAGCTCTTCTGCCCCAGGACGATCCTGCCTGGCCCTAGGCCGAGCCCACCCTGCAGACAGCCACCTCCTCCTCAGCACACTCTGTATCAGCTTCTCTCATGCACAGATTAGGGATGGAAGGAGCAGTAGAGGCAGGATAAGAGATGGGAGTTGGCATTCTGGACCTTCATTTATTAGTTCGGTGCCCTTGGCCATGTCACTTCGCCTCTTTCACCCTCACCTTTCACCTGTAAAATAGTAAAGCCTGCTGCCATGTACAGAGTGATTATGCTGTGCCAGCATCCTGCAGAGTACTATAGCAGCATGATCTCCCTTGACCATCACACATCCCTGCACACCTAAGAAACAGCCAATCACATTTTACAGACCAGTCTCAGTGAGGCTAAGTGTCACAGAACTTACGAGAGACAGAGCCAGGATGTGTGGGCAAAACCTGTCTGGCCTGCCACTAAGGCTACCAGATGGGCCTTTCACTTAGATCTGGGAGATAACTGGTCTGAAATGTCTCTGCAAAATACAAAGGTTCCAGGAGCAGAGCAGTGCTCCCAAGAGAATGTTCTGTGATGACAGGAACGTCCAATATGGTAGCCACTAGCCATGTGTGGCTAGTAAGCTCTTGAAATGTGGCTTGTGTGCCTGGGGAGCTGAATTTTTAATTTTACTTCATTTAAAGTAGTTTAGATTTGATCACGTGTAGCTGGTGGCCACCGTATTGGACAGCACAGCTCCACAGCAGCTCTCATTGGACACTGCCCCTTACCATTTTCACCTTGCTCCTTTCTGATAGTACAGACCACCCTTATTAAAGACTCACGTGCCCTAAGCATCCTGCCACTAGCTAGAGGAAGTTCAATTCATACTCACTGACTTCATTCAGGAGAAAGCAACCTCTTTTCCCACTTTCTCCAAGAAAGCTCAGTTCCTATTAACCCATCCCTCTTGCCCCTAATGAAAACAGAACACACTAGATCCAGCGCCCCCAACCCAAACTGATATAGGGCCTATTCTGTCTCCTGAGAAGGTGCCAGACCCACCTCTAGGACTACAGGGCAGTATTCTAAGCTCTGGGGCCCTGGACCCCAGCACTAAGTCCAGGCAGCCTGTGCTTGAGGAAAGGGGTTCCTCCCAACCCCAAAGGAAAGCCAGCC
>NW_021146693.1:0-25000 GCF_002837175.3 Physeter macrocephalus
ATGGGTTTCTAGCATCTTAGAATTACAATTTAAAATATTTGGGGGGAATCCATGTATGGCAGGTTAAGGGTAGCTGTCCATTCATTCAATCACTCATTATTCAGTGAACACACATGTCCTTCACAGGACAGAAGAACTTGTGTCAGGCTTTCAGCCACATCACCACTCCCCTCCAGATATGCCCTTCATTCACCAGCAGTAGGGGTGTGGTGTGGGGCTACAGGTAAGGGAGAAAACATCAGTTTCTTAGCTGGTTTATAGACTCTGAGGTGGATTGTGGAGCTCCATCAGTCAACTCATGTAGAGACTTGTAGGAAAATAGAACATGAGTACTAAAAGGGATCTCAGAGTTCAACTGCTCTCCCCCATCATTTGATAAACGCTCAGACACAGATCTCAAGACAACATAGTAATTGATAGAATCAACCTGGATTATTTAGCCCTTATGGGTGAAATGTCACTTTCACCATATAACCTCCATACCTGCTAATCCCATAAACTCACTGGATTATTTAGATTTTCTTCTACCAATGATTATTGGGTCCTTGCACTGCTTACAGAAAATCACAATCCCTTCAAAACTTCTCACACAAAACTGCAACTCAAACAAAGGAGCACTAAGAAAATAGTTTGAGTGAAGGATGTTTTCACTAGGAATGCTCTGATATTTTGCTTCAACTAAAGTTAGGAGGGCTTCAGTCAGCTCACTAGTCATAAGTGGACTTATCTCTCCACTTCACACAATGACTCAGATCCAGCTGAACCCTCATTTATTAATTTATGCACTTATTTACATAAACCTATGTGGAAAAACATTTTAGGAAGCTTACAATAAAAAGCATACGTATTTTTAAATCCAACTATAAGACAGGAGCATACATTCAATTAACCCTGAACCTAAAGGAACTATTGTAAACCCCCAAATGGCCCCCAAAAACCCCACTTTTAATAATATATTCTTCTTTACTATATGAGTTCACCGAGGGTTTTCTATGTGGGTCTTTACCTAAGAACCATTAAATAATTTAACAGACGATGTCCCAATAGCACCTTCATAATAAAGAATCTTCTAGGTGCCAGTCTTATAGTGGACCTGGGTAAATGGCAAGGCATATTGTCAAGTCGTATTTTAAAGGCAGAGTTCTGAGGCCCCGAACCATGTAGTCCTGGATGGTATGAGCCTTCCTGGAAACCTAACACAGGAGAGGGCGAGATCCGAAGCATCTTGAGGGGCAGCCGGTTAGCATGAACCTCAATTCAGTCTTCTCAAACAGCAGCTGTCTCAGCCCAACTAGGAAGTAGGCAGCAGACAAGTCTAGACAGAGGTTGCTGACCAGGCCTTAAATCCAGATGTGCTGTGTTGGGACCTGAAGAAAGATCTCCAGGTTCTGGACACACAGGGAGTCCTCCAGACCTGCTTAAGCTCTGAAGACTGCTCAGGCTTCCTACCTGAAGACCAAGGCTGCCAGACATAGCTTTGTGTCTAACAGAGCAGTTACCACCTCCCCCCTCACACACACACACACACACACACACACACACACACACACACACAGGCTATTTCCTGATGGTCTTTACTGTAGCATCACAGCATGTTCAAGTTATTCAGGGCCATTTTACCCATTTATTTTGCAGAGATGGAAACAGAAGCTCAGATGGAGGGGAGCCGCCATTTGCTTAAGGCCAAACTGGGATGTGACAGGTGCCAGCTCCAGAGTCTGCCCCTCCATCTGACAGAGGTGTCTCACTAAAACACACTGCAGATCGTGCCGTGCCCCGACTCAGTCCCCTGCACTGATCCCCCGTGGCCCTCAGGAGAGAGGGCAAATGTCCCCAGCCAGCATCAAAGCCCTCCGTGCATAGTCCTGTTTGCTTTTTATTGCCATCTCCCTGTTCCCCTTCTTGATTTGCTCCCATGACTCTCACTCCCACTCAAACAGCCCAGACTCATTCCCACCTCCATCTTGAGACTTCCAGTTTCAGAGAGGTCGTTCTCAGTGAACTGAGGCGTTCCAGAAACTAAAGCAGCATCCTAAAACGGCTTCCCATACCCTCCATGCATGCCCCTCCAGAGAGTCCAAAATACACTGACAGGACATTTTTACTTTTAATCATATAATTACCACGGCCTCTTAAAGCCTCAGCCCCCTCCTGTGTGGT
The DNA here is from genome assembly GCF_002837175.3 of Physeter macrocephalus. Lineage (NCBI taxonomy): Eukaryota > Metazoa > Chordata > Mammalia > Artiodactyla > Physeteridae > Physeter > Physeter macrocephalus. The sequence goes on from NW_021146693.1 coordinate 2,161, forward strand.
AGGAGTGGCAAATACACCCATTGTATAGGGGAGATGAAGGAAGTGAGAGCCAATGCCGAGAAAGGGCATATGATTCATGCTCCAGAAAGCAGTGAGTCAGAGGAGGAGAAAGAAGACCCAGCCTCCCTGACGCTGGTGCTCCATTCTCAAAGCCAGGCATCTTGCCCGCTGTTATTTCCAAAGGCTTGGTGTCTTTAAAAATAAGTCAACAGGGCTTCCCTGGTGGTGCAGTGGTTGAGAGTCCACCTGCCGATGCAGGGGACGCGGGTTCGTGCCCCGGTCCGGGAGGGTCCCACATGCCGCGGAGCGGCTGGGCCCGTGAGCCATGGCCGCTGAGCCCGCACGTCCCGAGCCTGTGCTCCGCAACGGGAGAGGCCACAACAGTGAGAGGCCCGCGTAACGCAAAAGTCAACAAACACTCAGCCCAACAGGCTGACTTTTGAGAAAATTTATGATGCAAAAGGCAAGAGACCATATGGGGATCTTGCCGGGCCCGTGAGCCATGGCCGCTGAGCCCGCACGTCCCGAGCCTGTGCTCCGCAACGGGAGAGGCCACAACAGTGAGAGGCCCGCGTAACGCAAAAGTCAACAAACACTCAGCCCAACAGGCTGACTTTTGAGAAAATTTATGATGCAAAAGGCAAGAGACCATATCCTTCCTACCCCCTGAGCCATACCTAGAATGTGAACTACATATTTTGTAACAAAGCAGCTCTGAGCTTTCCAAGTTGTGACCTCCTAAGGCAACTACATAAATGAAAGTAATTCTGAACAGTGGGACTGTTAAAGAAATTGGACAAGACCACAAATCCAGCTGAGGCTGGAAATGAGGGCTTCATCCCACAGACCGAGTGACCTTCTCTAGCGTTTGATACATATTTCCAACACCTGGCAGCTGTCCGACTATTGAGGGGCTGAGAAGCATCGGAAGAATTGGAGTAAGCCACTTCTAGTTGGGTCAGAACATCCGTAATCTTGGAAAGGCTTGTCAAAAAGAAAGTGGCACTAAGTCCTTCTGTAGTTCTTCCCGAGGGAAGAAGAAGAAAACCAAATGTCTCCAGGCTGGAGAAAAAGGTAGGGCTGAGCGCCCCCAGGGAATTGGGTAAGAAACAGCTCTTATATATTCTTCACAACAGTTCACACATTTATTAAGTCTACTCATGTGCCAGGTACTTGGATAGAGACCCGAAGTAAGGTGACCACAGAATTTATCATCCAAACCAGAGCACTCCAGAGTGAAAGAAGGAACCATTAATTATACTAGGGCAATGGGCATAAAGTAGGAAGGCAAACCAGGATACCTGGTCACCTTAACCTTCAGAGTTGAGATCAACAATAAAGGGTCCCTATTCATAGAGAAATGTCTACTCCATAAGAAGGATATAATAAGCACAAAGATGGCTGGTTATACTGAGACAGTATTAAAAAGTCCCAAGAAGAGTTGAAAGAGAAAGATATCACATCTCTAGACTCTTTCTAAAGAGGAGTTGTCATTTGAGCTGAGTTTTGAGGGATGCAAAGGATCTGCATGTGTGGTAATGAGAGGTCAAACAGTCTTCCAGGTGACTGTAAAAAAGAAGATTTGGTCCAGCTCCAGTGACAGGGGAGCGTGGGCCTCCATGGGGGCATGGTGAGGAGGCAGAGTGGATCTGCTGTGGCTGCAGTGGAGGGCAGAGTGAACCCAGTCAGGGATGGGACAGGAAGAATGCTGATGCCCGGTTGGACTTGGTTTTAATTTTGTAAACACCACCAGGGATGAGCTGTCCCCCTTTCCTAAGTGGGGTTGCATAAATCAGCTTTTCCGGTCTTGGACTTGGGGTGAGACTACCCAGATGTTCAGACTCACAGGGCATAGGCTGCTGCCATTGTCACCAGGCCAACTGTCTTCCCTCCACTACGTAAGGGCATCTCATCATTTGAGGAACTGCTCGACCTCTTCTGGTTTCAGTACCAAGCACTTTCTCTCTCCATCCAGCCGCTGGAGAAGTGGGTTTGGACGTTAGGGGGAAGTGTCTGTTTGGCAATGCAACAGGGCTAGACAGCTTGAGGGGGTTGGATTTTAAGGGCTTTCCCCTTGTGCATATTCAAACCTTTGAAGCTTCTTGGTGAGACTCCTTATGTTCCTATTTTTCAGGAGTACACACAAGTCCGGAAGAAGTTTGGACCTTGGGGCTTTCAGAGGAGTCAGGAGAGACAGAGAGAACATCTGTGTATCTGTGACACTTAAGCAGAGCTTTGCAGTGTGTAAGTGACACTCACATTTGAGTCTCACAATTTTGCGAGATAGGTAGGTCAGGAAGGTGTTATTGTGGCCAACAAATGACATATAAGGGAATGAAGGAGCAGGGAAATGGGTGACTCATCCAAGGTCACGCAGCAAGTGACAGAGCTCAAGTCTCCTGGAGCCAGGCCCTGTATGCAGGCGGCCACCCCACAGCCTGTTCTCAGAAAGGAGACAAGAGAGGAGGGGAGAGAGGAAGAGGAGGACGAGTGGGAGGAGGGAAAGAGGAGGACGGAGCGTCGCAGAAGAGGGGTGGCAAACCCTTCCCTCTAGTCGTGGGGTCTGGGATGCACCTAAAACCTTCTCCCTTAATCCTTTCCCACGCCAGTCCCATTTTTCCTCCTGGACCCAATAAAATGGGCCCGAGGCCGTGCGGTAGGGAAGGGCTGCCGGGTAACGTCTTCCCAGAGGCGCGAGCTTGGCCCCGCGGGGTGGCCCGGCCTTTCAAAGGCCACTTGTACACTGGGACGCGGCGCAGGGGCGGCCAGAGAGCCCGGGCCAGGAGGAGGGGCCAGGCCTGCCTTTGGTGCCTAGAAATCAAAGCAGCCAACCTTGGGCTTTTTCTTCCCCTCACACTGAGGCACTTTTATTGGCGAGATGAAGGGAGGCAAAGCGGGCCTACAGTCCTCGCTTTGCTTTTGGAGGTTAATGACCCAGTTAGCAGCTCTTGGCTGCGTTTCCGACATTTTGCAGACATCAAGCCCCGCGTCTCTGCCAAGTACATTCTGTTCCCTGGAGCTCATCCAATGCATCTCAGATTACTATGTAATGCGACAAAGAGGGAGAGGTGGCTGGGAGGGGCGGCGGAGAGGGCAGGGGAGCGGGCGGGAGCGGGGAGGGCGGGACGCCGGAGCGGCGGGGCGGGGTAAGGGCGATGCCAGCCTAAATATAGCTCTCCTGCACAAGCAGCCCCAAGGTGAGGATGCGGAGGGCGCCGGGGTCCGAGCAATAAGTGAAGGAATCCTGCGGCCGAGAGCCAAGCCCCCGACCCAGGGCGGCGGTGGGGTGGGGGCCGCCAGGGACTCCGGGCGCGGAGGGCGGGGAGAGGAATGATAAGGGGAGGGCCTAAGGGAATAGGCCCCGCCCCGAAGCCCTTCCCCCTGCAGCGCCAGCTGTGGCCGCAGCCCGCGCGCTAATTATAGACGTGAATGGAAAGCGGCAGCTTTTGAATGATCGTGTTGCTCGCGCTGCCTTTGGAGGCTGAGGAGCAGGTGCTGCCCCGCTAGATACAAAGTGATTCATTTAAAAGCCCTCTGTCACGCACGCACGCTCACCGACGTGCACAAATCCTCTGGCTCTCTCCCACCACCTCCAGGCCGTGCTTCCAGAATTGGTTTTAAGAGGCCTGGGCCCCGGGGTGTGGGACAGAGACTGGGGTGGGGGCGGGGGGTCTTTTCCTGTCTCTTTCACCCATCCTTCAAAAACTCCCCGTGAATAACAAGGACCTTAGGCCTTTTCAAGCTGTGGGAAAGTAGCATCTTGTTTTACGGATGGAGAAACTGAGGCTGGGAGAGAAGCTGGGATGTACCCAGGGCACAGGATGAGTCAGTGCAGAGCCAAGAGAGCCCGGTCGCCTGACGGCCTCTCCCTTTCCCTTACCAGGTTGAAACCTGGGCAGAGTTCACTTCAGTGACATTCATTTCCTGTCATGGATCCTTCCTACGTAGATCCATCCTTCCCCCTCCTTTCCCGGTTCATCTCCTCCCCCATCCTACCCTGCACCTCCACCCGCTCCCACACAGAAAACTTGCTAGTGCCAGCTGATTCTCACTGGTAGGTTTAATACTTGCAGGCCTGGAAACTGGGTAACGTGGAAACCATGCCCATCTTCCTGTCAGGTTTGTGGGAGTCAACCTGATGTGCCCTCTGTCAGCATAACCGCGGCATAAGCATGTCACGAAGAATTCCAGAGGCGGCAAACCTAGACGTGTCTTCCTCAGGGTCTCATGTGCCCCTAGCACCCACAGTGGGCCGAGTGCTCTCACGAACATCATGACCTAACCCAGGCCACACAAGCACAGTAGAAAGTCATATGTCCTTTTCGCAGAGTCCCTGTAGAAATGCAGTGTCGGAGGGGGAAGTGACCTGCTCACAATCATCTGCTGATGAGTAGCCAAGTTGGGAGCCCAACCCCGGACTCCCACCCCTGTCCTGGGGTGTGTCCAGTACTCGTGCTGTGGTCTGCAAGGGGGAGCAAGGATCCACCTAGTCATAGAGAGGGGTCGCTCAAAGTGACCTGGGCATCTCCAGCGTGACCGCTGGCCTCCCCTCCCCATGGTCTTGGGTCACTGCCCCAGTAATGTTGCCTCCATCCTAGGCCATGGCATGAAACTGGGCACAAACAGCTGCTGCTTTCCCTAGGGCCAGAAGTCTCCAAACCTACTCACTGCTCCTGACTCCAAGAAAAAGGCCAGCCTCAGTCACTCTGGGACTTATCCTAGCCCCTTACCTTTGCTGACCACTCTGGACATAACTCTTTGCCTGTGTCTCCCCGGTGCCCTCAAGATCTCCAACAGATGGATGGACAAAAGAGCAACAACAAGTACCACACTGAAAAAAAAAAGAGAGAGGGAATAGGTGTGCAGGATATTTTAATTGTTTTGTATTTACCTCTTGGAAGCAAGGCACTGTATCCTAGTCTTTGTAGGTCCCCACCCTGCCCAACATACACAGGGTCCAGCCCAACGAACTGAGCAGAGCAGACCCACAGATGTTAAAGAATCATAAAACTTTCACATGGCTGAGGAAATTTGTATATACCTAGGCTGGCCATTGTCATGTGTTTCTGACAACACAGATGAGTGGTTCAAGAACATGAGCTTTGCATGTACAAGACCAGGCTCTGCCCTGATCAGTTGTACGATATTGAGAATATCGTACAATTCTAATCTCTAGTTGTCAGTTTTCTCATCTGTAAAAGGGGCATGATTATACTTCATAAAGGTCTAACCGAGCAGTACTGGCAGTGCTGATCCTATGTGAATGGTTGTCTCTACAATCACTACCTAGTTTGGAACCCACATTCAGCTATGGGTAAGTTTTTTAACCTACACATGCCTTAATGTCCTCATGTATAAGATGAGGATGATAAGAGTACCTCCCTTATAGTGTTGCATGAATTAAATGAGGTGATAGATGTAGAGGGCTGGAAATAGTGCTTGGCACAGAGTAAGTGCTCAGTACACATGGCTGTCCTTTTTATTGGAATTAGATCTAATATATGGAAAGTCCCTAGCATATTGCCTAGCAGAGTGTCAGCACCTAGTAATAATAATAACTATTATTATTTCCTCATCTATAAAATGAGATTGTAATAGCTCCTCTCACACAGGATTGTTCTGAGGATTAACTTAGATAATATCAATATATATGAACTGTCTTTGTAAAACTATACAGGACTGTTCACATGCTTCATTATTAACTGTATTATTGGGGCACTGATTCAACACATATTGTGTGTTACCTGCACCTCTTATTTGAGATTCAGAGATAAGTAATATCCATGTGTTCAAGGGGCAGATGAGCAGGTAAGGCCTAGGATGGGTATAACTATATATAACTATCTCACACCAGGCAGAAGGTGATGAGCGCTCTGACTAGCACTATAAAGCAAATGCCATGAGGCATCAGGGAAGGAAGGCCAGCAGATACACTGAGGCAGAAAGAGGAGTTCAGGAATGGCTGCAGCAAGGATATAGGGGCATAAACAGAACCTGGATGAATGAGCAGGATTTGGACAAGTGAGGATAGAGGTGAGAGAAAGACATTCCTAGTAAAGAGATCAGAAAGAGCAAAGGCCCAAAGCAGGAAAAGAAAGGGGGTAATTGGAGAACTGCAAGCACGTTCATGTTCAGAGAACAGAGCCTGACAGAGCAGGGCCGGGGAGGTAAGCTAGGAGGCCAGGCAGCATAGTCCCAGGGAGCCCAAGAGGGCCCTGTGATCCTCACTGATGACATGGAGGAACGATGTGCTGGGGACAGTCTAGGGATGAGGATTCATGGTCAAACTGAAGAATCCCATGTAGCAGAAGTGCAGACAGAATGGAGGAATGCTTTTGCAGGGCCAGAGCTGAAACGGCAGGAACTGGGATGGTTTCATAGCTCCTTCATAGCACCTCTCAGATTTCATGATTGTATATTTACTTTTGTGTTTCGTTCTTTATTATTATTATTATTTTTATTTTTTTTTTTTTTTTCAGTACGCGGGCCTCTCACTGTTGTGGCCTCTCCCGTTGCAGAGCACAGGTACCCAGATATTTGGTCAAACATTATTCTGGGTTTATCTGTTAGGGACATAGTTTGGATGAGATTAACATTTAAATTGGTGGACTAATTAAAGAAAATTGCACTCCTTAATGTGGGACTGCTCAGCCTTCATAATTGTGTGAGCCAATTCCTACAACTGATAGATAGATACATAGATAGATAGATACATAAACATCCTGTGGAATCTGTTTTTCTAGAAAACCTTGACTAATACACATATGAAGACATAAGGACCCAGACAAAAGAGTTCGAAAGTATATATATGGAAAATACATAAAATCAAAAGACTCTATTAATCTCAGATTAAATAACCTTTATGGTAAAAATTATTATTAAGGTTAAAAAGAATAAAATATTCGATTAAATCCAAACCTGTATAAAGCTTATAACTTCAAACTATATGAAGCAAAAAGTGACAGGTTTACAAAAACTATTGACAAAGCAACAAATACAATTGAATAATTTAACACCTATCTCTATTTAAAATAATAGACTTCAAAGATAAAATATTGTTAAAGGTATATAAAATGTAAATAATATAATTAATGATCATGACCAAATTAACATATACAGTCTCCTCCTTCAACAGTTAGGTAGAAAATGCATACTTACTTTTTTCAAGTACACATGGACATTTACAAAAATTTACCACATTATAGGCCATAAAGCAAACATTAACACATTTCCAACAGTGGATAAAATAGAGGATACTCTGACTACCATGTAAACAGCAAAAATTTTTGAAAAAACTATTCAGTGAACACAGCCAGAAACCGTTCTTTATTTTGACATGTAAACTCCCTGAGTGATGAGAGTAAGAGTCTTTCTTTTCTTATTTATCCCCAGTGTCTGCCATGGTGACTGACACATAGTAGGAGCTCAATAAAGACTCACTGAGCAAATGTATGCTCCCTTGATTCCAAGGCCAAAAGCACCACCCATGTGGTCCAAAAGCAGTCAAAGGATTCTCCAATGTTTTTCCTGCCTTTTGCTTCAGCAAACAGGTGTCCCCAGGGTTAAAAATTCACTGAACAGGAGAGCCGGACTTATTTAACAATCCTTCAGATAGGTCTATTTTTAGAAAATAAGATCAGAGAGAACCGGGAAAAAAGGGAAAAGAAGAAACCTGGAGCAGATATAAAATTCCTCCTGTAACTCTCCATCTCTTACCTAGTTACCTTAATTAGCATCTTCTGTTTTTAGTCCTTGCTTTCTAAAAAAGTAAAAAAGAAGAGGAAGGGAAGAAAGAAAGAGAGAAGAAAAGAAATTACCCAAGAAAGCTATGAGTGTGATCAACTGGTTTTGTTGTCTTCTCTACCCCTCCATGACCTGGATCCCTTCCCAGCTCAAGTTGGGAAGCAGAAAAGAAATCCAACTGGTTTCAGTTGTTAAGGATTTGGGACAAGCGTCTGGCTGATAGAAGCTTTGCCTACTCTCTTATTTCAGCCTTCTTTAAAATATCAATGTCATTGCCTTTCTTCCTCTCTCTTGGGATGGCAATTTGGTGCTATGATTCCTGATCAGAGGCACAGAAGGCCAGAGGTGGAACAAACAGAACCTAGAGGTTATTTGGTTCAACTCCTTTATGTTATAAATGAGAAAACCAAAGAAAAAGACAGAGGCAATGAATTCTCCAAGATCATCCAGCTCCTCTGTGATGGAGAACAGGACCCAAGACTTCAAATTTCAAGTTGAGTGCTCTTTCCATACTCCATGAAACCCCCTTTAATGAAGTAACATTCATATGATAACATATATCACATTCGTATTTCCCTGAAAAAAAATAAAGATAGCTTTGAAAGAAGCAGATCTGGGTTTGAATCCCAGTTCTACTATACACTAGCTGTGTAACCTTAGGCAAGAAGCCGGATCTTCTACAATAATAATAGCCATCATTGCTGGGCGCCGATCTTGTGTCACACTCAGAAAAGTTAAGAAACTGGTCCAAGGCGGTACAAGTTTGAACCCAGCTTAGTCTGTCTTATTCTGAATCCCATGGTTTTTCCATTGTACTACACTGCTTCTCTATGCTTCAGATTTCTCATCTGTAAAATATGGGATATTTTTAAGAATAAGTGAGATTAAAAGTGCCTAGAACTGTACTTGATGTATACAGTAGGTGCTTTATAAACAGCAGCTATCATTATTTTTAACAACACATCTTGAATACATGTTACATCTGAGGTCTTACCATTTTGATTACAGTATATTACTCAGGAATGTTAGCTACTATCAGTCATCATCACCATACTCATCAGCCTCCCTCCTCCCGGTCTCAGCTTTCCCCTGATGTGTTCTCTCAAGGGGTTGGGTTCCAAACATGGAAGATCTAAGCAGAACAGGTAAGGCAGTGTGGGATCTGAACCCGCCTACTGGTGCTGGAATGCTGAGCAGACAACTCAGGTCTGGCAACAGAGCTACAGACATTCACAGACCAGGCAACCGAGTATCCAAGTACAGATACTCTGGGGGGCAGAGTACAGGGATTTGAGATGGGCAAAGCCAAAGGCAGACAGACCACGGCTTCAAAGACCAAATCATGGGAGCAAGGTCCAAGTTACCATTTCTGGCAAAAGCCAGACAAGATGTTAGCTAGGAGGAAATAAACCTGGGTAGGAAGATCACCAGAAAAAGAACATAAAAACCAGGATTAAAGCAAAAACCAGTTGGAAGCAACAGAGATTAAAATGGACCTAGGGGGGCTTCCCTGGTGGCACAGTGGTTAAGAATCCGCCTGCCAATGCAGGAAACCCAGGTTCCAGCCCTGGTCCGGGAAGATCCCACATGCCGCGGAGCACCTAAGCCCGTGCGCCACAACTACCGAGCCTGCCCTCTAGAGCCCGCGAGCCACAAGTACTGAAGCTCGCCCACCTAGAGTCCGTGCTCCACAACAAGAGAAGCCACTAAAATAAGCCCGCTCACCTCAAAGAAAGAAAGCCCATGCGTAGCAAGAAAGACCCAACGCAGCCAAAAATAAATTAATTTTTAAAAATTAAAAAATAAAATGGACCTAGGGCTTCTGAACATGACTGATGAGTCTTTTATTCCCCCTCTGATTATAAAATCTAATAAATAACCATGAAATTGTCTTGGTTATATAAATAACCATGATATTATTTGTGGATACATCGTTTGGAGTGAAAGTACGAAAACATTCATGGGAATGATGCCTACCAAATTCAAATAGTGTTTTCCTTGGTAGAGAGTAGGAGGGAAAGAAGGAGGGAGGAAGAGGAAATGGCAGGTGGGGGCTTTAACTATGTGTGTTACATTTAATTTCTTTTATGAAAAAAGAGATCTGAAGCAAATATGGCAAAATGTTAGCATCTGTTAATTCTGATGGTGAGTACACGACATCTGTTATATCTTTTCGGTACCGTTACATAGTTAATAACTTAAAATAAAAATATAAAGCATAAATGTATTTAAAATCTAATAAATTGTATTAATATGTAATCACTGTAGAAAATCTGGGGATTTCATGAATAATAACATAGGAAGATAATGAGTTTTAAAAGTTATGATGTTGGTTAGCTGATGTGATATTTCTCAGGTAAGACAATAGGTCTTAATCCAATGAGGTTCATAGAAGAAGTTCGTGGTAGGTTTGCACACTGACAGTCCATATATGTGTGTTAGGAGGAAGACTTCAGGATTCTTCAAATCATACTATCGGGCCAACTATTCCAGAAGTGCCCAACTGTTGATCCCTAACCTGGCTGGCCAGAAAGTCCCATTTTAAGATAAGAACCAAGATGTTATACTCTCATATGGAAAGAAAATCTAAAGAGACTTCTTGACCATCAAAGCTAATGTTACAAACTTCACAAACTAGAATTCATGGATGGAAACCCAGCAAGGATATGAAGAACAGAACACCCCCATCAACCACTGCATCTGATCGACATTTACAGAACACTCTGCCCAACAAGAGCAGAATACACATCCTTTTCAAGTGCACATGAAACATTCACCAAGATGGACTATATCCTGGGTCGTAAACCTTCTGGATGTCTCCCATGAAACAGGGACCTTCAGACCCTCACTCAGAAATGAGTCTCATTTTACATAAAATTGATGGACCATCTGGAGTCTCTGATCACAGCATGACAGAAGAGAAAAACAGAATTGCTTCCCTATGGGCAACACTCATCAGTAATAGCTGGCTGCCAAGCCATTTGGGAGGAGACAAAAGAGCTATGAAATACAGACACAAGGGCCCAGAGCTTAGCAGTTGAGGGCCATCTAGTTCAGGGCCAAAGCATAACAGGCCCAGAGGTGCCCGAGGCACTCCTGTACTAATACACTCAGTGGTTTAGTAGAAAGAGCATATGTGAGTCAGCTGAAGAGGGTTTGGGCTTGGCTCTACCACTAACCCACAAGAGGCTGTGGGCCGGTCCCTTTCACTTCTTCTTTCTGGGAACTGGCTTCCTCTTGGGCAGAATGGAGTCACTAGAATCTAGTGGCTAGGTCTCCAAGTTGATTTCCACTTCTACCTCCCTGTGATTATTTTTGTGTTCATTCTAATACCCCTGGTTCTTCAAAGAAAGGATAAATAATTCTTGGTGACTTTTGTGTTCGAAAGCAGGGCACAATGTGAGACCTCAGAGGGCGTGTTTGCTTTCATGCCCTGGCTTGTTCTCCTCCACAGTCGTAGGCATGCTCACAAGTATCCCAAAGGGTTCCACAAGGACATATTTACAAACAGCTTCCAGAAAGCAGTAAAATGGCAAAAACAAGCCTTGCAAGAGAAATTCTGTATACCAGACAATTTAATTCAGAACAATGAACCACATGAGGGTGTATAAATAACTAATTACGCTGGACAACATGAACAGCTTTTGGGGATGATTGCAAAATTGGGGAGGAAGGAAATGTGATGGGTATTTATATATTTGGGCTTCAGTCAAAGATTTCATATTCACTCTTAAGCAATTTGACTTGCAAAATTAGCTCAAACTAGAACACGGTCAAACGACTTGAAACTGGCAGCAGGTCTGCTATCGAAGGGGGATGTTTGTGCCCAAGCGTCCAGGAGACTGGAATGGAGGGCTGGGTGCATGCCCGTGCCGTGTCTGCAGGATGTTCCGGGAGAGGTGCCTTGGTCTCCACAATGACCCTGAGGAGGAAAGACTGTTCAGGGGCGTTTGTAATAAGTAGTTTCAATGGGAAGTCAAACTCATCTTGTTATCGCACAAGCACATATTCCTGGACGCTCAGTTCCACATTTTTCCTGAGTCTGTACTGTGTGATCAGTACTCTGCCAAGTCCTGGAGATACAGCGACTGGATCTCTGTAAGAAGCACTGTGATACCTCACTCACCACTGTATGTCTGGTGCCTACCTCTGCCTCTGGTACCTATATACCAGGTGTGCAGAAATACTTGTCTGACCAGTGAATTGTTGAATGAAATGAGTAACACACAGTCCTGACCCAAACAGAATGCTCGGTCTAGTGGATGACATAAAACTGGGCAGTTCTCTCTACTACAGAGTGGGTGTCAATAGTGTGATCACCAAGGTGCCAAGGGCTCTGTGAACACAGAGGAGAAGGAGTAGTCAATTCCCACCTTAGGGGCTGGCAAGGCTCTTTCCTTCCTGCTGCAGTGTCCTCACACACCCATTTCCCTGTTGATACTCTCTGCTAAGTCCTATTCATTGTCATAACATCACTTCCAGGTTGGAGCAGGACCTTGAAAAAGATTCTGACAAAGAGAGATTTAGGAGGAGAGAATTCCAGGAGGATACAGTAGCATGACCAGAAGCAAAGAAAGGGAAAAATGCAGATAAGAGAGACTGAAATGGTCCCCAGGAGAAGACCTGTCTTCCCCACAAATGACACACTAAGGAATGGCAAGGGGGAACCATCAGTGATTTCTGAGGTAGGGAAATAAAAGTACCAGAGCTGGAACTTAAAAAAGTGGCTCAAGAAGCTTTCTGAAGGATTGATTGGTGGAAAGAGAAACTGGAGAGAAAAAGATAATTAGAAGGCTGCTAAAGTAATCCGTGGAAAAAGGGATGGGGGTCTGACCAGGGCAGGCCTAGTAGGAAAGAAAAGATCAAAGACAAGGCTGCAGAATGATTGAAAGGCATCAACATGTGAGGAGACAGGAGAAGGAGAACCCAGCAAGAAGCCTCAAGTTTCTGCCTGGGAGACTGGCTTAAGGGAATGGAACAGTGAGCAGAGATTGCAAAGCAGCAAAAGGAGGACGAGTTTGGGAATGAAGTAAAAGAGTGATAGGGACAGCCAGCGTTGGAGGTGCTGAAGAGCCATTAACGGGAACCACTCCCAGACACGAGGAGATCAGGACTAAGATGTGGACTTAGGTGGCACCTGCCCAGAGTGGGTACCTCCATTTTCCCTGCACAGCAGCTCAGCCTGAGCCTCAGACAGTGACCCCCAATCCTCCAGGATGCTAGAACCCTCTTTCTGAGCCTTTGCTGGAAACGGCGGAGGCACACCCTGCTTGTTATTCAGTCATTGGCACAAATGGAAGCACTGCTCTTGGATCCTGGAAAATCACCTCTGTAACTTGAAAAGCTTTTTGACTGTCTCTCCTTCTGCTGGGTTCTTCCAACCAGTGCATGTAGCCTGGGCTGTCCCAGCCCACACTCCTAGTGAGACAGGAAGGAAGGGGGCAGGGCACAACCATTAAAAGAATGACACAACCATTAAGAGTGGGATACGGCATAAGCTGGTTAGAACCTACTAGGTCCAAGATGGCAGAAGATTCAACTTCCGGTAGACCTTGAGCCTCATTATACGCTCATTGTAATAATTAGCATGCTACATACACACCCGCAGGCGCCATGACAGTTCCAAGGCTGACCATAAAAGGCCAAAAAGTGGGTGGTGCCCCAATTCCTGGAAATCCCCACCCTTCTCCAAGATAGACTATTCCTCCCCCTCGTTAGCCTATGAAATTACCCAGCCCATAAAAACTAACCTCCCCATATTACGGGGCCACCTCTTGCATTCTGAGATGGCCCACACTCTGCCGATAGAGGGTGTATCTCTCTAAATACAACCGCTTTCACATTATAGTGGATTGCTCTTGAATTCTTTCCTGCGGGAAGCCAAGGACCCTCACTTGGTGGCCCGTCCCAGGGGCTCACCCGAGACCTGGGACATGACCATCCTCTTGCACCCCAATTTTCCAGCAACACAAGCAGCCAAAGCTAAATTCCCCCTCACCATGTTGAGCCAAAGAAAAAATGGACTTGGCAGAAAAAGAACACAAACAAAATCCCCACATAGCTAGAAAACATTCTCCCCCATAGCAGAAACTTTAGCTTTGACTGACAGAAAGATTACACCCCTAAGTTTTTCCAAACGTAAATAATATGGAAACGCAGCCAAGTGCCAGATGGCTGTGAAGGAATTGCCCAAGGTGAGGGGCACCACACAGTTAGTTGGTCATGACAATGGACAGAGAGAACATTGTTTCTCACCAGTTGTCCAGGGTCAGGCACAGGGAGGGGGAGGCCAGACCGATGCAGACACCCTCAGCTCTCAAGGAGTTTTTCCTTGAAAGAGAAAAACAAAGGCAGGATGAGAACTCCCCCAGCTGCTTCCTCCAGGAGATCTGCTGCGGCAGAAGTCGCCCCTCACAGATCTGCCAAGAAGGAAGCTTTGAAATTACTACTGACAAGGACACAGGGTCAGAAGTTCCTAGAATTACTTCCTACTTGAATCAAAGAAGCGCAGGAAGAGAAGGGGGTCTACCATCAGATGTGAGTGATTTTGAACCCTGGCCAACACTCCGATCCCCTGGAGAGCTTGACTACCTCTGGAAGTGAAGAGGGATCCTGCCTAGCAGCTGACAATCAGCACAAGCCATTTGCTCTTTTTAAGGCCCCGAAGTGTTTAGCTTGAGCCTTTCGACGGGAGCAAGAACATTACTGCCCTAGGGCAGGGCCACCGCACCCTTCTCCACCTCTCTAAGGGATGCCCATTATTTTCGTCTTAATTTCAAAATTATTTCTCTTGTCTTTGATGTTGGTATTCTTCTTCTTACTGTGGGAGGCAGCAAATTTGGATCTGGAAAAGGCCCGAGGTTAAAACCCACTCTGCCACTGGCAGGCCTTTTGGTTTCCCTGCTGAGGGTTCTCAGGCCCTTCTGAGGAATAGATAATACTGTATGTGCACATGGGAAAGGGCTTTGTGCCTTTACGTGCTCCACACATCAGAGATCATAATCATGCACTGACTGAACCTGTCAGGTGAGTTTTCTTCCTCCTCAACTGCTGCTCCTTTTCCCCTGAGGATCATGCAATGTGGTAAGTGGCCGTCACCTGCCTTCTCCGGCTGCTTTCTCTCTGTCTCTGTCTCTGTCTCCGGTGGAACTGACATGTCTACGGAGCACGAGGCTGGCTACTCAGCATCTCCAGTCTGTAAGAGCTGCTTGCGTGGCTGATGTTAGAGCAAATTAGAAAGGAAAAGAAAGCAGAATGATTCCCACCAGTAATATAATCCATAACGAAGCACAGCCAAGCTGATCAGAGGACGCTAGATCAACCAACCTTGCCTAGAACATTCTCACATAAAGGGAGTTCATTCAGATAGATGGGAACTTGGAGCCAGATCATCCTGGGTTCCAGTCTCAGAGCCAGTTCTGGCTGGGTCACTCCAACAGGGACACCTAACTTCTCACATTGTCCTTATCAATATAATGTGGTTAATAATAATAACTAATGAAAAGAGTTATCAATATTAAATGAGATTGTAACTGTGGAAGTGTCTGTCACATAATAAGTCCCCAGACTTATGGGTTTCCTTCCTTCCTCACAGGACCAGAGGAAAAAAGTAATAGCAACAATGACAGTAGAAGCTAATGTCTATATAGCATTTGTGATATAGCAGGCGCTGTTCTAGGAGCCTTACTCATTGACTCAATCTTCACAACTGTTTCCATCCTCATGTGATAGATGGGTGAGCTCAGTGAGATTAAGCACATACTTGAGGCCAAGTAGCTCTCAGGAGCAGAATCAGGGTTTAACGCAGGTAGTCTCACACTCAAGCATCGTGCTTACCCACCATGCTCTAGTGCTTGCCATGATCATGGATAGTAACCCAAAAGGGTGCTTTCTGCTTTGTTCTGAGATTTGATGCATAGGCTTTTCCCCTCTCATTAATATAAAATGGCTTTCTACAAAATATATATTCTAATTAGTTTTTTTAATATAGCAAATGTGCTTTCCTGTCATTTATAATGACTCAGCTTCTGACAAGCTTGTTAATTGAATGCTATTTTTCCCCCACCTAAACCTCCTTGGCAAAGTTCACACGCGTCATGCAGTTATTTATGGTTTGAATATCCTATATGTAAACTGAAGAATGTTTACTAAAGTTAGAAATAACAGTGATTGATTTGATTTCACTGATTCGGTAACTGGGGAAATGAACAGGTAATTTAGTATTTACAGAAGAAGGTCAGGCATGGTTTCTGGGAGGGGCCACCAGATCCCTTCCAGAAGACTTTGCTCAGCCTTGCTTCCCCCAAAACTACCCCACTGTGGATCAGGAAAGAAAAGCACCGCCTCTACATTTGCTTCTGGCTGATTCACTTTTCTCACTGTGATGGGATCTACTCCGACACCTCCACAGACACTGTTGCCTGTGGGATAAAACCAAGCCTCAGCTAGGCCTCAAGGGTCCTCCACACTTGTCCAATATTCCAGACTGCTTCTCCAAAACTCTCTTCTACCACACTCTAGACTCTGCTCTTCCCCAGTCACTCAATGACCCCTCCTTCCCCCGGGCCTTTGCACAGACGCGGCCCTCCCCCTTCGACTCTGCCAAAGTTCTAGTAAATGTTCAAGATTTTTAACCTGCAAGGTCTTCCCCACATGTATGTCCCAGATACCCCCAGTTCAGAATTATTTTTCTTGCTTGAGTTTCCCACTGCGTAAAACTTTGTTAACATTTTAGAATTCATCACTGATCATCTTGAGGGGTGTGTGTGTGTGTGTGTGTGTGTGTGTGTGTGTGTGTGTGTGTGTGTTTGTGTGTGTGTGTGTGTGTGTGTGTTCCTTCCACCAGCGCAAACCTATAACTGGCAGGGTGAAGGTCACATTCATCTCTAATCACCCTCACAGTCCTTCATCAGCACAATCCCTGTGAAAGGAAGGTTTCAGGGAAAGGTGTTTTTTTTTGTTTTTTTTTCATCGGCAGGTGGACTCTCAACCACTGCGCCACCAGGGAAGCCCGAAAGGAAGGTTTCAATAAATGTCAGTTTACTTGAATTGAGCTTCTCACACAGCAGAGTGAAACCACTTCGTGCTTTTGCTTGAGCTGAGAGTCCACTCCCAGAGGCTAAACCAGCCAAGGAACTTTTTCCACAGTGACTATGACACAACCTCAGCCATCAATCTCTGAGAGCCGGAAAGAAAACTCTTCTTCAAGCACCTGGAGATGTACTTAACTAAAAGAGTCATTCCTCCAGAACGTGTGACTGTGATTTCTCTTATTATCCAGAGTATGAATAAGAATCATTATCATGATAAATTAGTGGCAAGAGTCATTGATTTATACAAAGGAAAATTAATAATGCACCATGAAATTGTATTTATAGAATCTTATTCAGGCATTCTTTGCACATACTCTCTAACAATAAGAATTTGGACTTCCCTGGTGGCGCAGTGGTTAAGAATCCGCCTGCCAATGCAGGGAACATCGGTTCGAGCCCTGGTCCGAGAAGATCCCACATGCCGCGGAGCAACTAAGCCTGTGCGCCACAACTACTGAGCCTGCACTCTACAGCCCACAAGCCACAACCACTGAAGCCCGTGCACCTAGAGCCTGTGCTCCGCAACAAGAGAAGCCACCACGGCTCTCGCAACTAGAGAAAGCCCACACGCAGCAACGAAGACCCAACACAGCCAAAAATAAATAAATCTTAATTAATTAATTAATTAATTAATTTTAAAAAACAAAACAAAAAACCCTCAAACACTTGACAGGACTTATTCCGCGTGCAGCAACGAAGACCCAACGCAGCCAAAAATAAATAAATAAATATAAATAACCACACAAATATTAAAAAAAAAAAAAGAGTTCACTCTGTATCATTTTACAATTGGTATATCAACCTATGATTTCATCTTCATACCAATCAAGAGAACCTGGACTCATTGACAATTTACAGAAAAGCAAATCTAAGTCCAGGCAGACAAAGAGACAAAGAATTATTTAGTGCTAGAGTTGGGCCTCAAACTCAGGACCCCTGACTCTATGCTGGATTCTCTTCTCCCAGACGTTGTGATATAGACTGAATGTTTGTGTCCCCCCGCAAAATTCATAGGTTGCAATCTAATCCCCAATGTGATGGTATTAGGAGGTGGGGCTTTGGGGAGGTGAATGGGTCATGAGAGTGGAACCCTCATGAATGAGATGAGTGCCCTTATAAAAGGGACCCCACAGAGACCCCTTGCCTCTTCTTCCAGGGAGATGACAGCCATCTACGAACCAAGAAGCGGCCCTTCACCAGACACTGAATCTGCCAGTGCCTTGTTCTTGGACTTCCAGCCTCCAGAACTCAGACACAAATGTCTGTTTTTTAAGTCATCCAGTCTGTGGTTTGTTATAGCAGCCTGAACAGACTAGGACACATTGCCAAGGGTGGAACCTCCAAAAGGTACACTAGTCAGGTGAGCAGCTTCCTCTCCAGGCACCAGGGGTCTTGTCCGAGGCCTGCGTGTATATTGTTTGTACCACCCTAGCTACACTTGGGCAAGCACACTTTAGGAGTCTCAATGCTGTGGAATTGCTCATTCCCAGGTGTTTCGGTATCTATGGCTCTCTAGACTTCTGAAAACATCTCGGGGACTTACTTTCAATTTTTGCATCCAAGTCCCCTGCATTCAAGAAATAATGTTATATCCTTCCTCTCTAAACCCCTCCTTCTCCCTATCACCTTCACCCTGCACCATAAACTGCCTTCTTCTTTCAAATATCTTCTTTCAAAATGAAATTAGCGACAAAACTGTACCCAGAGGAGGGGTTGTTCTAAGTGAGCTCAATCTGCATCTAATTCGGTAGGACATTAGTTCACAAGATAAACTCCCCGGTTACATAGAAGAGAGCTCGGCACACAGAAAGCACTAGGTACATATTATTGCTGAGGAAAGTTAAATAAACAAGAAATAATAATATTAATCAGCATGTTATTTAGATTTGGGGAGGTAATCACCTTCAAAACTAGAGCCAGGATGGTTAGACATCCTTGCCTCTGAGTAAAATGACTCATGCTGGGAGGGACATAAATCAGGAGCGTATTGCCTTTATTATATGCCTTCCGCAGTATTTGACTTCAGGGAGGAGTCAGCCTAATCCCAGCCGAAGTCTTTTTTTGGCCTTTCTACCTGTTAACCTGAAAATGGAAAACCGCCCACTGCGGAGCCCGATGTTTGCACCTGTTTTAACCATGTGTGGCTGTATTAACTTTAACAAAAATTCAAACATTCAGTATATTTTACAAATCAGTCTGTTTATATGCTTTGCACCTGTGGTTTCTGGGTTGCATAAACAAAGGACCAAAAGCCTCTAGGAAGCATCCTTTCTTCACTCTCCTTCCTGTAGCCTAGAACAATGAGGCCAAATGGAAGAAAGAAGCAAACACCAAAAGAGAGACGCACAGCCCTTTCACAAGCTCAACAGTGTTTCCTTCAGAATGGTTTACTAAGCCATCTCCCCATCAATTTTCTCATGATCCTGGGCCCAGTGTCCACTGAAGTCCCAAACCACCCCTTATGTGTCCTGCTGTCCACACTGAATCTCAGGCCTCCTTAGCCCGGGGCAGCCCCGCCCGTGCAGAGGGCAGAGGCAGCGTCCCTCCAGGCTGGTCTCATAGAAGGAGCCCAGGACACGTCTGTAGGCCTTCTGATTAGCCAGATGCTGAGGCTGAGTGAGGATGGCGTGCCATACTGGAAATGACACAATTTCAACAAAAGCCCCAAATAAATGTTTAAGTCTGAAATTAAACAAGAATGACAAAGAGGAGTGGGTAGAAGGAAGATGTGGGCTCTGGGCCTGCCTCTGCTGCCCAGTGGCTGGGGGGGGGGTCTCTGAACAAGTCACTCCTCTGGACCACAGGCTGCGACTCCTCACAAGAGGAGGACAAAACCCTGCCTCGCCAGCCTCATAGGCTGGCTGTGATCCTCAGAGGAGATGGAGGGTGTTAAAATGTTTGGGGAGCTATAACGCTCTGTATATTTTGAAAGTTTCTGTTACCATGCCTTGGGCTGGAAAGAGGAGAAATTGTTTTATTTTCCCCTGGTCTGGAACTTTGAGTCACAAAGCAGCGAACTCAGCAGCTTTGGGGCAGACCTAGGGTAGGAATTCTGGCCTCCTGCCTCTGGTCCTAGTTGTTAAAATCCAGCACATGGCTCTAGAATAGAATTCTTCATATAGCTGTCAGCTTTAAAAGCCAACCCAGAGGGGCCGAGGGCTGCTCGCCAGGCCCTCCCCGCAGGACCCCAGAGGACAGTCGCGCTGACTCTCTGAAACCTGCGCTTTCTCCCCAGGTTTAACCTTTCAGAGCCAGGTTCAGCAAAGAGGCATTGAGGGCCTCCTGTTTCTGGGGAAGGTTCACGGCATTTAGCTGAATCCCAACAACCCTGTGAGGCAGGAGCAATTAGCACCCCATTTTCAAGATGAGGACTGGGGTTGAGAAAGATGAAGTGAGTTACTCAAGCCTACCTGGAATTCCAGGCCCAGATCTCTTCAGCCTGAGCTCCTGGGCTTTACGGTGACTGGACATGGGGCCAGGAAACCAGCTGTGAGGTATCAGAACCCAGCTCCAGGCTAGACTGGTCCAGAGGTGGTGGCTACCCCACCATCCTCCCTCCCTGCAAAGCACTTACTCTCCAGGGAAGTTCTAGAGGCTTCTGGGAGGAGCTTCTTTAACCCAGCAATAGGAGTGCTGCCAGCCTAGGGGAGACGTCGAGAGGGCCTGTCTGTTTCTCTGCTCAAAGGGGCCCTTGCAGGGGATGGTTATACCTAGGACAAATCTCCAGGGCCTCCGTCTGGCAGGGGACCCTCTCCGGGTGACCTGCCCACGTCAGTCGCACTCAGGCTGAGTGGGCATGGCCTGAGCGGGTTCCCAGCCAGCCACGGCCTCGTCTGAGACCTCCAAGTTCCCGGTATGCACCCGGGGAACAATTACAATAGGTTCTAGGAGAGGGTCTCTTGGTCTCTGGTCAATACAGGACTCAGGAGAGAGGGCTGTCATCCTGAAGCTGAAGCAGCCGTTATATTCTCTAAAGATCTCTGGAGGCCACGCAGTCTTTGTCTCAGGGTTTGTTCTATCCAGCTCAGCATTTGATATAGGTTCCAGCTCAGGACTAGGGGATACTGGCTCTAGGACACCCTTAAGCTAGGAATTGCACTGAATCCCTGGATCTGGAGGAAGCTCTGGAGCCAAGGCTGGGGTCCCAGATAGAATGCACTCTTCCACTGATAGTGGGTGCGATTGTTCCCACAGGCCTAACAGATAGCCCTGCCCCTGCTCTCTCCAGGTAGCTCCACCTCTTACAGTTATGCTTCAGGGCAGCCCCTGGGCTCTTCAGCTCCCACCTGGGCCACAGGGAGGTAGGTGGACCTCTGGGGGGTGAGAGGCTCACAGCCTCCTCCCACCTCTCTGACCATGGCCTGACTTCTGGGTCTGCGTTTAGGAGAGTCAGTCTGTGGCTGTGGGACCTGGGTTTCGGAGAAGCACTGAGGCCTGAGCCTCTCACCCGGATCCAGGTACTGTGCGGGGAGGGGCTCCAGGAGGGCTGAGGGCATGAGGGGCCAGCTCAGGGTTGCTGTGGGGGAGGATGGCAAGCTACGCTTAGGCTTCTTGTCTCCTTAGCCTCTGCGTCTTCAGGAAGGAAGTCACTTGGCTTCCCTGACCCCTGGCAGTGGGCTGGCAGGGATCTAATTCTGATAGTGGCATTCTGAAAGGGCAGCTGGACACAGCCAGGGCAGGCAAGGATCCTCTCTGGGCCTCTACACATACGCAGGCCACGAAAGGGATCTGTGGGACTGGAAATGGGTAGGACCTCGGCAGGGTGAAGGCTGCAAGGTTGGGGTAGTCACAGACTTTCAGGCCTCAGAGTCTGAGTTGTCTTGGAGGGTTCTGGGCACCAACCTGAACTGGAGGTGATTCAGAGAGAATTTGTGTATCCTCTAGAGCCAGAGAGCAGGAGAGAATTTGGGAATGCCTGGAACCTGATTGGGTTTGGTTGGAGAGCTGCAGAAGCCACTTCCTTCCCTACAGTCTCTGGAAATAAACCCATGGGTCTCGCATTCTGGGCTTTCCTGGGTCTAGCAGGAGAGGCCATTGCTGGGCAGAGTCCTGTCAAATTCTTCTGGCACAAATCCAGGAGCCACAGGTGGAAGGACTAGGTTGTGAGAGTGTGCTTTAGAGCAGCTGTCCGGAACAGATTGGGAGGGCCTGGAAGGTTCAAGTAACCGTCAAGCCCTTCCACTCCACAACCCTTCCCCCAAAGGCTACAGAAAGGCCAGGCTTGTGGGCACAAGCACCTTGTCAGGAGAACACAAATCTAGGCAAAGGGCGAAGGCTGCCAGGCCACCTACTAATTCAGGAAGGTCCTTGGGGGTTCCTGGGAGACAAGCAGAGCATGGCAGTGTGGCTGGGGACAAGCAGTGAGCAGAGATTCAAGTAGTGATGGGGGTTGGGGGACCTGGAAGCAAGTACACGTTCGCACACCTGGGTCAGATTTGGGGACAGGCCAGGTCCCGCTGAAATGGGAAACTTGAGAAGTCAAGGATATTAGCTAGAAGGTAGGATTCCACTCCATGAGTTTACAAAGGCAGGGCCCCAGGTCGAGGAGGAGCAAAATTGGCCCCAGGTTCCAAACGCAGGCAGAGGAATCACGGCCCCAGGGCCAAAGGGGTGAAGTAGCCACGGTGACTTGGTGCTTATTTCCCAGAACTACTGATCCCGGGCTTCTTAAATTCTAATTGATTTTTTTCCTTAATAAAAATAACATTTATGCACCAAAGAACCTAGGGCCAGGCTGAGCCATTACAGGGTCTACATGGAATCTGGTACAAGTTACTGGAAAGAGGATGGAGAGCCCAACTCCATCACTAAATCCCTGTTCGGCCTTTAATAAACCCCATCACCCCCCTTGGGCCTTCGTGACCTCATGTGTGAAAAGAGGGTGTTGGATCACAGCAGAGGTTTCCAAACTGCTGTCTGTGAAGCCCAGCGATCTGAGGAGGAGTCTCCAGGGGTCAGATAAGACGGAAGCTAGAGAAGGAGGCCAAAGCCCCATACCCACAACT
>NW_021146694.1:0-25000 GCF_002837175.3 Physeter macrocephalus
TGTTGCAGGCAAGGAGGGCCGGGAGCTGGGAGGCCAGGCCTGCAGGCTCACAGCCAACTCAGGCCGGCTCCTTTCCCTGCAGGGCCCGGGGGGGTTCAGCCTCCACGGAGGTGAGAACAGAGCCGGGAGGAAAAAGGCAGCAACGGCGTCCCCCACTTCCTTCCAGGGCGCACGCCTCGCCCCCCACCCCGCCATCCACGGCCC
Source organism: Physeter macrocephalus (assembly GCF_002837175.3). Lineage (NCBI taxonomy): Eukaryota > Metazoa > Chordata > Mammalia > Artiodactyla > Physeteridae > Physeter > Physeter macrocephalus. The sequence continues at coordinate 205 of NW_021146694.1, forward strand.
CCGGGGTTTGTTCACAGGCTGCAACTCTCCCCTCCCCCAACTCCACATTCCCAGGGAAGAGACCCTACCAGCAAGAGTCTGGAGGGTGGGATGTGGGCTGGGTGGGCAAATGCGTCCAGAGGGGCCCCCCATAAACGTCAGGAGGATGGAAAAGGCATGGCAGGAGCTCCCCCAAGACAACGCCAGGGTGAGAAGAGGCCAGAGCAGCTGCTAGGGAGGACGGACGGAGGATACCAGGGCACCCAGGGACACAGGCCTGCAGCTGCCCTCCGGGAGAGAGAGGAACAGGGCGGGACTTGACAAACTGCCTTCAGGCCCCCAGTATCTAGGCCTGATCTGCACAGAATTCACCATCGTGCCCTGCGGCCCGGGCAGGGATCCGGCTTCATTAAGTGGTTCCCCCTAAGAGCTGGCCCAGAATTGGGGTGGGGAGGGGAGGGACCCCACGGAATCCAGGAGGGGTCAGGAGGAGGGACGTCTCTCCTTCTGGCCCAGGACCCTGCCCCGGCCTGGCCCGAGACGCCGCTGACCTCGTGGCACCCCCCTACCCCCACCCCCAGACCTTTGTTCAAGCTGTTCCCTTCGCCCAGGCCTCCCTCGCCTCGGCTCTGCCTGACCCAATCCTTGAAGGCCGGCTCAAATGCCACCCCCCCAGGAAGCCTGCTCTGACCCCCTGTGCCCCTTCCCTGCTCTGCGCATTCGGATAACTTGCTCACGCCCGCGTCATCCTAACCGTGGCCAGCCGCTGGAGGCGTGACGCAGCGAGGTGGGGGGACCTGCGACCCCTTAGCTTCCTGGCTCCTTCATCGTGGCGGGTGAGGCCGAGCTGTCGCCAGGAGGCCCTCCCGGTCGCGCCGCAGCTGCACCCTCTCCACCTGGAGTGTCCCAGAGGGGCCGGCCAGTGAGGAAGAAGGGCCCCGGGGCGGGGGTCCAGCCTCTGACCCCTCAGGGCCCAGGAGCCAGGGTGGAGGCTCGGCCCCAGCCGGGAGGCCTCTGAAGCCTCTAGTGGGAACACCTGGCCTGGGGGAGGGCTTAAAGCTGGGAGGGTGCAGGCAGGTGCCGGCAGCGTGGAGGCGAGCGCGGAGGCTCTGCCCGCCCCCTCCTGCCCCATCCGCCATGTGGCCCTTCCTCAGCCGAGCGCTCTTCCCGCCCCCCACTGAGGCCTGGCTCAGGAGGGCTTCCTCAGACCCCGAGGCCCAGGGCTGGGGGGCCTGGAGCCGGGCCGAGAAGACCCCTCTGGGCCCGGGGGCTGGGGACAGGGAGGAGGAGGAGACAGGGGAAGCGGAAGAGCCCGAGGAAGATGCAGGCTTCCTGCTGTCTCTCCTGGAGAGGGGCGACCTGGCCGAGTGCCCGTTACCTGACCAGGTAACAGCGGCGCGCAGCACCTGGTGGAGGCCGGCCGGGATCTCGGGAACCTGGGGAACCCCGTGCGTGGGGGCAGGGGGCCGGGCGGCTGCAGCTCTGACCCCTGGGGTGAGAGGGCCAAGAGGGCCACCGTCCCCATGCCTGGAAGAGGGTGTCGGGGCGCCCACCTGTGCACAGGCTGGAAAGGGCAGGGTGGCGTCTCCGGCCTGAAGGGGACTTTGTCTGTTGGGGGCGGGTTACAGGGGCTTCTCTCCAGGCCTGAGTCCGAGTGGCCTTCCCTCTCCCGCACCCCGGGGAGCCCGCAGCATGACCCTGAGAACGGGCAGGGTCAGGCCCTTCCCCTCTGCCCTCCCTCCAGCGGAGCCTGGGGGCTGTCCCGCCTCCGGGCTCAGCCTGGGCCGCGCGCTGGCAGGAGCTGGAAGCCATCAAAGTGAAGCTGTGGGCCATGGAGCAGGCCCAGCGACCGAAGGCGCCCGGGGAGCAGGGCCCAGCGGGGGAGGAGGCAGACGCCAGGGCCCTGCTGGCCGGGCAGCTGCTGAGTCCCGAGACAGGTAGGAACGAGCGGGCTGGGCCGACCCCTTCCCTGGGCCGTGGCCCCCAAGCCCTCGGGCGCGAGGGTAAATGCGGATGAGCTGCTGCAGGAAAAGCGTGGGCTCCCGGGGAGAGGCCGGGGTTTCCACGAGGTCCGGCCTGGCAGTGGGTCCTTCTAGATGGGCCCCAAGGGGTGCTCTTCCCCAAGAACCCAGGGGCCCCTCTTCCCCGAGGAGTGAGGACCGAGCCACCAATGTGAGGTGCCTGCCCTTAGCAGCTGCCGGGAGCCCCCTGCCCAGGGCAAGCCCCCTGGTCCTGAAGCCCCTCTCTCCACAGACAGCCCCACGGAGGCGGCGGAGGCCGATCACAGATCCGTCTACGTGGGCAACGTGAGTGGGGGGAGGGGGGCGAGATGGGGTCGGCCCAGCAGCACCGGGTCTGCAGCCGCCTCCTGGCTGTGAGGATTAAAGGAAGGGACAGTATGGGTGGCAAACTCAAAAGCCACATAGGCCTGGAAGGGAGAAGCAGGAGGGGGGCTCCGATGAGGGGGCTGTCCCCATGAGGGAGCGTGGACCCTCTGTGGTCAGGCCTGATTTCCCACTGTGGGTGGGATTCGGGATTTCCACGTGAAATCCCCCAGCGGGCAGATTACTGGCAACGAGTTCCACTTGAAAAAGCCACACGCCCTTTGCACAGGGCAGTAAACTTGGGGAGCATTCGTCTGGGTATCCAGTCCACTCCCCCGGCAGGGGGCGCCTAGAGGTCTAGGCTACCACCCTCACCCTGGGGCCCAGTCAACCCCTCTCTACCAAGAAAACGTGCTGCAGGAGACCCTGGGAGGCGGAGGCCCCTGCAGAAGGCCCCCCACCAGGGTCCATGCCTGTCAGGTGGACTACGGGGGCACAGCCCAGGAGCTGGAGGCCTATTTCAACCACTGCGGGGAGATCCAGCGGGTCACCATCCTGTGCGACAAGTTCTCAGGACACCCCAAGGGGTCAGTTGGGGCTTCGGAGAGGGGCCGGGTGCCTGGGGGGCGGGGACGGCTCTGCGTGGGTGAGCGTGGCCCTCACCTGCCCCTGCCCTGCCCCAGCTATGCATACATAGAGTTTGCCACCGAGAGCTCGGCCCAGGCCGCTGTGGAGCTGGACAAGAGCGTCTTCCGAGGCCGGGTCCTCAAGGTGTGTGTCCCCCACCAGTCACTGCGGGGGCGGGGGGGGGCAGGGCTCTGCTCTGAGCTTCTCTACATTAACCCATTAATCCCCGAGGGGACAGGAAACGCAGGCACGGAGAGGCTGAGACACCCGCCCGATGACACGCAGCTGCCCCAGCCTGACCCTTCTCCAGTGTCCGGTGTTTGGGCACGTCCGCCGGGTGGTGTGGGGGCACCTCAGACCCCAGTGGGTTTGGCCTGGGTGTAGCCCTGGGGAGGCTTCCTTCCTGACCCCCCCCCCCCTGTAGGGGGAGATGTTGGCTTGACAGGGGCTGGGAACAGGTTAAGATCTGATGTCTCAGGCAGCCGCAGGCCCTGGGGCCGCCAGGGCCTGGTGGGTGCTGGGGCCTGTGTTCACCTGCCTGTGAGCCTTCAGCAGGGAAACCCAGGAAGGCTTCCTGGAAGCAGCTTTAGCCCTGGTCTTGGCCCTGGGCTGGGGAGGAGGGTGTGAGAACAGAGGTCTCAGGCGGACTCGGCCTTTGGTTCCAGGTGCTGCCCAAAAGAACCAACTTACCAGGGATCAGCTCCACGGACCGCGGGGGCCTTCGGGGACACCCAGGCGCCAGGGGGGGACCCTTCCCCCACAGCAACTTCCAGGGCGGGGCCCGTTTCAGACCACGGGGGCGAAACCGGTGGGCCGGGCCCTGGGAGGGCGGGATCCTATTGGAGCGGCGCCCGGTGGGCGGGGCTCTGTTGGGCCTGGCTGGGTCCGGTGGGCGGAGCCCTGGAGGCAGCTCGCCCCTCGGCCTCTCTCCGGGCAGGGGGCGCGGAAGAGTCTCGCCGTGGTATTCACCGTATTGAAGGGAGGGCCCGATTTTGAGAGTGGGGCTGCGGCTGGGTCAGGAGGAGACAGCCGTGCTCCTCGTGGGACCATTTACTCCGCGGAGAATAGCCGTCCGTCCCCCTTCCCTCGGCGGGAGGACGGCCCCACGGCCGAAGCCACCGGTCACGAAGCAGGGCGCGGGGTGGGCCTGGCACGCGGGCTAGTCGGGGCTTTGGAGCGCACCGGGCAAAGCTCCGGGCAGGTGAGGCCCAGGCAGCGTTGGGTCAGCTTCGGGTCGGCATACTCAGGACTGTTCCGCTAACGCCTTTTATAGAAAAGTAGAAATGTGTGTCTTACTGGTAAAGCATAAATTATTAAACTTGAATATTTTTTAAAAGCACATGGCAACAGCCCGCCCCGCTTTATTCGCCTCACCTGGACGCTGTTTCCTCGGTGCACACTGTGCAGAGAAGGCACGGGACGGGATGCGGCTGTGGACCCCAGACCCAGCTCCACCCCCTTCACTCTTGGCGGCCAAGCGGCTGCTTTGGGGTTTACAGCGTCACCGCCAGCCCCCGCGCCTCACCCTGGGTCTGGTGGCCTCCGGGGCACGCACTCCCCCACGACGAGTGACACAGACGTCGCCTTGTGGGTCCTCACCGGTGAGGCCCTGCAGGAGGGTGCGCCTGGGGCACCTGGCGCAAGCCTGGGCCTCATCACACAGGGATGCGGAGGGGCTTCCACGGCGGGCACCCTGCCTGCGCTCCTCTCTGCGGCAGACGCCCCGCTCTCTCCCTCCGTGAGGGTGCAGCGTGCTCTGTGCTCTCTGCCCTCTGACTGCCTTCGGAGCGGGGAAAGGAAGCTCTGGGGCCCAGCTGCAGACACACCCGGCCCTGGCCTTAAATGACCACTAAGAAGTCTCAGCCTGGGCTTTTCTAAAGCAACCCTCTTTGCCTTGTACTTTTTTGATTATCAGGTCCTTAAGCTATCCGCAGGTGGGCGGTCCCCAGTCCCCTCTCCAGTGCCAGTGAACTGTTTTCTCGGGACGGCGCGCCTGTGCTCTCCATCCACGTGTCCATCTGGCCAGGTTCACACTCCCCTTGTGATCTGGGGTCAGCACTGGCCCTTTTAGTGGGGTGAATGACAATCGCCCCCAAAACATGTCCACATCCTAATCTCCAGTACCTGTGGATGTGATCTTATTTGGAAAAGGGGTTTTTGCACGTGATTCAGCTAACGATCTGGAGATCAGATCTCCCTGGATCACCTGGGTGGCCCTAAACCCAGTGACACACACTGGCTACGAGACACCCCGACACACGGAGAAGGTGACGTGGAGACGGTGACAGAGGTTGCAGTGATGCGTCCATAAGCCAAGGAACCCCAACAGTCGCTGGCAGCCATCAGAAGCCGAGAGGCTGAAAAGACCCTCCCTCAGAGCCTGCAGAAGGAACCAGCCCTGCCGACACCTTGATTCCTGGCTCTGGCCTCCAGAAATGTGAGAGAATAGATGTCTGTTTTCATGTGCGCACGCGCACGCGCGCACACACGCACCACCACCCGCCCCTGGAGAACGTGGGTAGGGGGTGCTGAGTGGCAGGGACCTTGCCAAGGCTGCCGGGTGGCTCAGGGCGGAGCGAGGCCTGCATCACGTGCAGTTGGGGGCGGCAGGAGAGGGAGGCCTCCCAGATGTAGTTCCCGGAGCTGAACATTATGAAGCACCAGCCCCTGCCACTGAGCACCTTGTGCCAGTCCCCTCCTTGGCGAGCACGTGCATTGGTCTTGATGCATTCGCTGTGCATTCTGCTTTTGGGTTAGGACCTGCAGACAGGCTTCCAGCCCGAGGAACTGGTCCCTTTTCAGAAGTATCTTCTTAATCCCCTCTGTGTGGCCACTGCGAGGAGAGTGGGCCCTTGAGTCCCTCCTTTCCTGTGGATTTCAGGCCCAAGCAGCCCACGTGGGCGGCCACGGCTCTGACCCACACTTTCTCAGCTGTGCCCAGAGAAAGCCAAGACACGCAGGACCCTCTTGCCCGTCTGGCCCGGGGAAGAAGGGAGGAGAAGGGATGCTGATGGGGAGGACAGAACTTCAGCAGCAGCACCTGGAGCGACAGCCAAGGGCTGAGTAGGGGCTGCGTCTGATGGGGCTCAGCCCCGTGGGGAGGATGCGCCTGGGGTGGCAGGGGATGGGCAGGCAGCTGGCCCTCAATGAGGCTAGCCTCACAGTACAGAGATGCAGAAAGCTGAGATGAAACTGCCATCTGACAGTTCTGTTGGCAAAGCAAAGGCTAGCAGATTACGTCTGACCCTTGATTTTCTCAGACTTAAAATGGGAATGCCACCTAACAAACAATGCATGTGAAAAACCTCAAATGTAAAACCATTATGGGTTGCTCTGGCTCCATCTACAGAAAAACCCAAATAGCAGTAGCTTCAACAAGATAGGGGTTTCATTTTCTCATTTAAGAAAAATGCTGAACATAAGCAGTCCAGGGCTGGTAAAGCAAAGACCCAGCCTCCTCCTAGCTTTCTGCTCCCCATCCTTAGGGGATGAATCTTGTCTGCATGCTCTCAAGATAGCTGCCTGGGCTCCAGCCATCACATCTAAGTTCCAGGAAGGAGGAAGGGAAAGATGAAGGTACTGCCAGCTGAATCCCCCTTTTAAGTATCCTTCCTGCAAGTGCCTCCCAACACCATCCACTTACATGCCATAACTACCTACCCTTGTGAGGGCAGGAAGTATATTTTGTCTAGCCAATTGTCCCCAGTAACACTAGGGTTCTGTTAGTAAGCAAGCAAGGGAGAATGGATGTTGCCTTGGCAACCTGTAGTCCCTGCCTCAGCCATTACTCAGGCAGGAGAGTTTACTAAGCTCAACCAGAAAGTTGAGCATGGACTGTGGGGAGAAAGCCCGTGTGAGGGTGGCCTGCATCAGACCAACACCTGCTGGTCGCACTTCTCAGCCCTCTTCTAGGTCTTGCAATTCCACCCGTGGCAGGCGAGGCAGGGTGCGGGGGAGCCCGGGGACGTGTATCTTTAGCACACACTCTGAGCTGCTGTTTGTTTGTTTGCTTGTTTACTTCTGTAATCCTGTGCTCGTAGGAAGGGAAGGAAGCCCAAAGACAAGCAGAGCAGAGTGCATCCCAATTCCAGCCCTGGGCCTCCCTGTTCCTAGTGGGTCTGAGCCACCTCCTACCTTCCTCCTGGTCAGAGACCCTCTCCAGAGTGACTGAAGGGGCGGGAGGGGCTCGTGGTGTCTTGGGGTGCCTGATCAAGGAAGCCGGCCACGCTGACACCACACAGAGCAAACTGTGTAGGTGGCTCAGGCCCAGGAGGGCCTCTTTCACTGCAGAGAGGCCGTCACCAAATGACAAAGTGCACTAGACCCTGGGTCACCTGATCCCAGAAGGGGCTGTGGCCTCAATCATGGTCAGTTAGTTAGAACTGTGATCAACCTTGACTGAGCAGGCTTCTGGGGAAGCAGAAGGCAGAAATCTGATGACATCAGCCCCGCCTCAAGTGTAAGCGCCCCTTCCACAGCCTGCCCAGGGGCCTGGGGGTCAGCAGGGAAGGGGGCTCATCTCGCAGCACCCACCTGGCCCTCGGGCCATCAGGAACCTCAGGGCACTAACAGGCAGAAGCGGACTCTTGGAGTTGGCTCATTCGATGCCCAGGAGCAGCTGATGAAGACGCTGTCGTTACCTGGTCTCGGGAGGGGCCTTCCAGGGCCGGGCAAGACCAGGAGGAGGAAGGAGGTGGCTTCCTTGATCACACCTCCCCCCGGGGGGAGGCGTGCAGGCCATCCCACGTGCCCCGCTAATCCCGCTCTGGGCACAGAAGGCCGACCCCTCCAGATCAGCCCACCTGCTGAGCCACCGGAGGGGCGGCCGGCCCACGGGTCCTCCGCCCCTCCCTTCGCAGCCTCTTCTGGGCTCCAGGCTCTGAGAGCTCCTGCCCCCCGGCTCCCCTGCCCCTTCGTGTCTAGCGGGGACAACAGCTCCTGCTCTGTCTGGTCCCTGATCTGCTCTGTCCCTGAAAAGTCCACATAAACTCTTTCCTTGTTTTTTTTTGGCCGTGCCGTGCGGCATGCGGGATCTTAGTTCCCTGACCGGGGACTGAACCTGCGGCCCCTACAGGGGAAGTGCAGAGTCCTAACTACCGGACCGCCAGGCAAGTCCCTAAACTGTCTTTAGTTAAACCTTCTGCTGACGCAGAAGGAAAAAGCCAAACCTGATCTCACAAGACCTTTAGTCAACAGGCGCCGTGCAAGAGGCCCTGCCCCCAGTGGCACGTCCATGACACCCAAGAGGAGACAAGTGGAAATAAAGATACATCTGAACAACACAGTTATGCACAGAACGATTCCTTCCAGCCGCGGGCTGCAGAGCTCTCGTCAACAGACCTGTATCATCATGGACGTCACCATGCCATCAAAGGCCCTGCAAAGAGAAACAGACAATCAGAGAAGCAGACCCAGGCCCTCCATCCCTGGCTGGCAGAGATGTCAGTCTCTGAGGTCCACGTGAGTAAAACTGGCTGAGGCCAGGACGTGCATGCCGCCACATCACGCGGTGAGGATCTGAGTCTCCCACCTCATTCCTCTGCGGTTTCCCACAGGGCTGCCCTTCCTGGGTCTCCAGGCCGGGGTGGGACCCAGGATGACCCAAGACACATTGTCACCACTGAGGGAAGGCGCCATAGGAAGGGGTCATCTTCCCTGGCTGGGGTCACCTGCCAGCTACAAGGAACCCCTTGGGAACTGTGTCTGAGATGCAGGGACTTCCCAGAGCAGGTTTGGAGCACGTGCTCGTGAATGCTTCTTTGGGAAGCATCATTGTGACATCCAGACGTTAGGTCTGTTTACCTGAAGGCTATTTGGAAGACACCTGCAACCTAATTTCCTAATCGTCTTAGTTCAACGTCAAAGACAAAATCGGGCAGCGACACGAGGATGTTTCCTCTCGGGAGGCTCCTGTCCATATGCCTGGGCCCTCACTGGGATCTGGGGAGGCGCCCCAGGACCTGCTGGGCCGACCTGGGAGACCAGATGGGCAAGCTCTGACCCCCCGGCTCTCCGACTCCCCTTCTGTTGATCTGGAGATCCAAGGAAGAGTTTGTTTGGAAAAACAGGGTTCTGCCTCTTCAGAATGGCTGCCTTAGAGGGACACTGCCCGTCGCTTAAAAAGACATTCCCTGGGCTTCCCTGGTGGCGCAGTGGTTGAGAGTCCGCCTGCCGACGCAGGGGACACAGGCTCGTGCCCCGGTCCGGGAAGATCCCACATGCCGCGGAGCGGCCGGGCCCGTGAGCCGTGGCCTCTGGGCCTGCGCGTCCGGAGCCTGCGCTCCACAAAGGGAGAGGCCGCAACAGTGAGAGGCCCGCGTACCGCAAAAAAAAAAAAAGAAAAAGACCTTCCCTCCCTGCCTCTCAGAATCGCTGCCCCTCAGCAAGGTGGGGGCTACCCGAGAAGGCGCCATGCCCACCTGGACTGAATGCGGTCCCCCGGGTTATAGAAGGGGTTGCACATCACGTCTGTGTAGGAGTTGTGCAGCTTCCGGAACATCTGAAACAAGAAGCAACAACGTGTTTAATTCACATGTGCAAGCCCACACAGCTGCTGCCACGCTCGGGCTTCTCAGCATTTCTGAACAAAGACGGAAAGCCGAGCAGCCAGGCGCGCCCGCCGGCCCCCACACTCACGCTGCGAATCTCGTTGTCTCTGAGCGCCGTGTTGGAGGAGTCCACCACCATGACGAACTTCACCTTGGAGTTGGTCACGTAGCCGTATCTGCGCAGCTGGTTAGGGAACACGCTCTTAACACGGGGACTCTGTGACAGCCCCAAGCACGGCATCACCGTGCAGAGCCTGCGAGAGGAAGGCCATCGGTGCACGTCCTCCGGCTGCTAAGCTGCTCTGGAGAAGCATGACAACCTTCATCACAACAAGTGCCCCAGGCTGGGCCACTCCCACAGTACAAGGAGGACACGGGACTTCACCAGGTGTGACTGGACACTTCCTTAGACAGCTTCCGGTGTTTACTGGAGGAACCAAGGGCAGGCAGCTAAGCCTTGCTATGATTCGAGCCCCGGGGCAACCTGCCCAAACCCTGGGGCACGTCGCCTTCTCTCTGCATCAGTTCCAAGCTGGGAAGGGTTAACTGCAAGACCAGAGGTTGCACAAATGAGGCGAATCCTGCCTAAGGTACCCACACCTCTAAAGGCCACTCTATCTTGCGGAACAGTGGCTCCGGGCAATGACACTGGGCGAGCTCGTTACTGTTTGTGGGAATGTCTTTGAACTCCATGGGGTTTGGGCCATTTGTCCCAAGGACTGGTCAAGATCTTACAGTGACTGGTGGGGCTGGGCCTGGCAAAGAGATGAGTGGGGACCTCCCTGGTGGTCCAGTGGCTAAGACTCCATGCTCCCAGCGCAGGGGGCCCGGGTTCGATCCCTGCTCGGGGAACTAGATCCCACATACTGCGACTAAGAGTCCACGTGCCGCAACTAAAGATCCTGCATGCTCCAAGGAATATCCCACATGCCGCAAGTAAGACCCTGTGCAGCCTAAATGAATAAATACTAAAAAAAAAGATGCGTGAACAATGACCCCTTGCTCAGGAGGTGGTGGCCCCGCTGAGACGGCATGAAGCCAGAGAGTCCCCAGTTCCTCCACAAACCCAAGGGACAGGTGGGGACTGTCACAAGGCAATTCAAGCCTGGCTGTTCCCACGTTATCCTCCTAATTAAAGAAAAAAGGGTGCGAGGTCCTAACTGTCCTCAGGCTGCTCTAATTCCCCACTGGCCAAAAGCCCGCATCTTTTTTCCTTTTCAAGTGATGTTACGAGATGCCGTTCAAGGGGACCTAACGCTACAGCGCACCCTGCAACTGCAGGGAATCCCCAGACCCGAAGCCACTGCCAGGTGCGAGGATACACCTTGTAGTCCTCTGTAGGGTACAGCAGACCCAGGTAGAGCTCCCTCTGGTCCACCAGGGCCTTCCCCATTGCTGAGATCTTCTCGTCCACTACGTCCAGGGACGTGTGCACCATGTAGTGAAACTTGAGCTCGTTCTCCGTGGGGACACTGCGGATGTAAAGAGGGTAATTCTGCAAGAAAAGGATGACGGCGGCTGAAGTGACAAGGAACCACTCCATGTGCGCTGGCCTGGAAAACAAGGCCACGGGGCACTCAGGAGGGCAGATAGGCCAAGTGCCAATTAGCCGTGGAATACGCTCTCATTCCCCAAAACCCACTGCTTAATCCTCCAAACTGGAACTCCCCTGGTGGCGCAGTGGTTAAGAATCCACCTGCCAATGCAGGGGACACGGGTTCGAGCCCTGGTCTGGGAAGATCCCATATGCCACGGAGCAGCTAAGCCCGTGCACCACAACTACTGAGCGTGCGCCCTAGAGCCCATGAGCCACAACTACTGAGCCCGCACACCACAACTACTGAAGCCCGCGCACCTAGAGGCTGTGCTCCGCAACGAGAAACCACCTCAATGAGAAGCCCGTGCACCGCAACAAAGAGTAGCCCCCGCTCGCTGCAACTAGAGAAAGCCTGCGCGCAGCAACAAAGACCCAAGGACGAAGACCCAACGCAACCGAAAATAAATAAATAAATAAATTTTAAAAAATCCTTCCAATTGCCGTGGGCATTGCCTTCAGGGTGCCCAATCTAATCTGAGGAGGTTTTCATACTGTCTGCAAAGGGGCATGGGTAGGACGGGCAGAAAAGAGAAGTCGGCTCTGAGAAGTGGGTCTGAGCGCAGCCTGTCTCTCACCTTCTGAGCAGGGCCCCATCCTAGCACGTGCCCCCCTCCTGGCCCCATCATACTGGCTGTTTCCCAACACTCCAGCTCCTGCAGTCTCAGAGGCACTGGCAGGCTCCCTCTAAACCCGCCAAGGCTCCTCTCAGACCTCCATCTCTGCAGAGCCATTTCCGAGCAACCTAACCCCGGAGTTAACAGCGTCTTCCCAGGCTCCCACAGGCCTGGCACTGCAAGATATAGTGTACACAACGCTGTCCCTACCCTGATGGAGATGACAGGTGAAGGAGACAGTCCACAAACCCACGAACAAATAACGCAGCAAGTGCTAAGACGGAAGCCAGCATAACAAGAGCTTCACGGGAAAACCGCCTCAGAAGCCCAGTCTTTCAAAAGGCCGGGGCGGACACCACGGCTCCGTGCAGTTGGAGCGCGTGGATGGCCACGCAGTTCCGTCTCAGGATTCAGAAAGAGCTTTCCAGAGAAAGTGAAATCTTTGGTGGCCAGTGGAGGGGACAGGAGTGGGGGAGAGGGAGGAAGGGGTTCCAGGTGCAGAGGCCCAGAGGTGAGAGAGCAGAACCTGCCGGGGGAGCTGCAGGTAAGTCCGTCAGCTGGAGTGGAGGGTGTCTGTGGTACGGGGAGGGGATTATTCAGACGTGATCCTAAGGTAATGAGAAGCCACTGTTGAGGTTTCTAGGCAGAGGTGTGCAACGGTCTGACTTATGGCTGCTGAGCGGAGAGGAAACAGTCACTCGTCCGGGGGTCGACGGCCTGGCCGTTGGGAGGGCGCGGCCGAGCAGGACGGACAGAAGTGGACGGCTAGACTCGGGAGCAGGAAACCACAAAGCCCGCGGACGGATGGCTGGGCGGAGCGGGGGCCCGGACGGAAGAGGAAGACCCGGCCCGTGACGCTTCGGCAGCGGCAGGTGCAGGTCTGGACGGCGCCTCCCTCGGGCCCGCCCCTGGCCACCTACGCTCGGCAAAGCCCCCGGGCCCACCCTCCGGAGCCCTTGGGGCAGGGAAGGAGGGGAACCGGAGAGCTAGGTTGACGCTGGAGCGGGCCTGCCCGCCGGAGTACGCACCTCCTTGGCGATTACCGCTACGCACACCGCCATCTTGGGAGCCCGACAGGCCGCGTCACGTGACGACGACGACGGTCACGCGGCCGGCCAGGCCCCGCCCCACCCGTCTGTCATTCGGCTGGCCCTCACCCCGCCTCTCCTGTCAGTCAGCCGGCCGTGCCCCGCATCCCTGTCACTCAGCCGGTCTGACCCCGCCCCACCTCTCGTTCTGTTGGTCAGGGCCTCACTTCTCCTGTCACTCAGCCGGCATGTTCCCGCCCCATCGCCCGGCCGGAAGGATCGCCAGCTTCGCCAGGCCCGTTCCCGCAGCTCCGGGGCTCGGTGGCGCTCGGCGTGGTTGCCATGGCGGCGGTTGCTGCGGCGACGAGGTGGCGGCTGTTTCTGGTGCTGAGCGCCGCGGGGCTGGGGGTCACAGGCGCCCCGCAGCCCCCCAGCATCGTGCTCCTGCTCATGGACGACGTGAGTGCGGGTGTGGGCCGGGCTCCCGGGAGGGCTGCGCTCGGGCGGCGTTGGGGGCGGCCGGCGGTGTGGGGGTCGCGCCTGGCCCTGCAGGCCGCAGCCTGGCTCGTGGGTGAGGGTGAAGTGAGGTGTGGTGTCCAGGCCGGGCCAGGAGAAGACCTTCCTGCCCTGTTCCGTCCCCCGCTCCTTCCGCTGCCGCTCAGGCGTGCTGCGGTGCCGGCCGCGTGAGGACCACCTCCCCAGGATCCCTGCTCTCGCCTGCCGCCCCCCACTGCCGGGGGTGTGGGTGGCAGGGAAGCGGTGCAGAGCTGACTAAGACCCCGGCCTGCCTGCCCGCCCTGGAAGTCGCCTTCCCCGCTGCCTTTGGCCTGCTGGACCTGCCCTGCCCCAGGGCTGCCGCCGCCTGCTTGGTCTGGCCGCTCCCACCCTGCTGAGATTTCTGACCAAAGGTCAGGTCTTTGTGGAGCGGGGAAGAGCTGGACCGGAGGAATGTCCCCCATGGGTGTGTGTGTAGCCCCAGGCCACCCTGGTCGCACCGGTGGGCCAGCCCTTCCCGCAGAGCCGAGCTGTTCGCTCCTTCTTTGCGACTTGGTTCCTGTGCCCCGTCTCCAGGAAGCGGGACTGTATTTGGGGGACACTTTTCGGGGAGTGAAATGGAGGTTCTGAAAGTCGTCCATGGGAGGCGTTGGGGTAAAGTGGGGACACAGACAAACCTGGGTTCAGGTGCCTGCTCCTCTGAGCTGTGGGGAGACCGCGGCCCTTTGGGCGTCCCCTCTGCCCCGTCCTGAGGGCTGAGGCAGTGCAGAGGGTCCTGCATGCGGCTCCTAAACCCTCGAATCCGGAGTGGTACCAGTGTCTGTAGTGGGGGGGGGGGCGGCCCTGGATGGCTTCAGGATGGGGTCGCCAGGAAGGCCAAGGCGTGACTGGAGGGTTAGAGCTTCCAGCACAGCCTTGACCTCCAGGGGCTCCAGGTCTGTGTACACGGGGAAGGGCTCAGAGAGGGCAGGGAAGTCCCCCGCGACGCCTCACCCGAGGCATCTCGTCCCCCTGTGGTCCCTGAGTTGTATCCTTGATAGTGAACACAGCGCCACCCTGAGTTCTATGAGCCGTTCTAGCAAATTATCCAACGTTGGGGGCAGTGGGGGTGGGTTGTGGGAGCCTTGACTTACAGGAGGCCCAGGATGTGGGCCTGGCATGTGAAGTGCGGGCAGTCTTGTGCGGCTGAGCCCTTGACCTCTGCGGTCAGATGCCAGGTCCGGGTGGGTAGTGTCGGACGGAGCTGAACTGTTGCACTCCCAGCCCGTGCCTGGAGGCCAGAGAAGTAGTTGGTGTGGTCACACCCTACACACACATTTGGTGTCAGAAGTGTTGTGAGTAAAAATAGCTCAAAGTTCCCCAAAAGACCAGCAGAGACACTCCCAGGAGCCTTTGGACCAAGGCCACGGGCCTCACGTGGCTGCTGGGCGGTCCTGGCTGGTCGGAATTGCGAGGTGCTGTGTGTGTAAAAAACATGCTCGGATTTCAAAGACCTAGTACAAGAAAAAGACATAAAATATATCTCATGTAATTTTTTTATTATGAAAATAATTCTTTATTACAAAAAGTTAACAACATTCAAATAAGCCGGAAAAGATCGCAGAAACCCATCCATAGTGGCACCACCCAGAGGTGGCACAGACCGTGCTTCTCTTTACTCATAACTGTTCAGACACGACGGCTTCCGTAGGGACCCCGAAGCTCCTCTCCTCCGGGGCCCACCCCGATGGCTGGTACGGAAACTTTGCTTCCTGATGAACACGTGGGTCTTGGAAATGCTCGCTGTGTCAGCGGGTCAGCCTTCTCAAAGCTGAGGTTCCTGGGCAGGAAGGCTGTTTAACTACATAAATTATTGGGGCAAGGCTTAGCTGAGCACTTAGCCTCTCCGATTTCTGCCCCTCACCTTCTCTCCAAGGTGACGGTTCATTAGTGAAGGTGGACGCTGCAGGCTGGTTGAGATGGTCGTTTTCTGGATTTATGGGGCTACAAAAAGTACAACCTGTGCCCGCACCCACCTGTTTCTCTTTGTCCGTTACCGGGGCCGCTGGGCTCTGTCGGAGGCCCTGAGTGGTGGAGCGGGACCGGCACTGGGCATGTCTTACTCGAGGGGGGCTGACCCGGGGGCCCATCTGCCTGGGTGCCCAGGGTGGGTCCAGGAAACGGGAACAGTGGGCCAGGGGGCCCTGATGCCCTGCCTTTCCTCTGCGGGTTCCTCCTGTGACTTTGGGGTTCTTTGGCAGCTGAAGCCCGGAGAAGTCGGGGAGACCTCTGTCCTGCTCAGCGAATGACAGGAAACACACTCAAAGCGACTTTAGCAGAAGTGGGGGCCGAGGCTCTCCCGACTAGACAGGCTTCAGGCCCCCCAGCTCTGTGTCCTCACCCGTGCGGTCGTCAGGCCTGGCAGGAGGCACAGGCCGTGGTAGGCATCAACTTGTGGAAGAATTTAGAAGAGGCTGAGAAGCTCCGTTCTCTAAGGCTGATGGGTGATGGGGCCGGGGCGCAGGGACAGAGCTCCCTCCTGCCCGGCTGGGCCCGAGCGCCGTCCGTGCCTCAGTTCTTTACTTGTAAAACAGGACTAAGAAAGATGCCCTGTGACTACCGGGAAGGGTAAGGCCAGGCTGCACGGAGGCCCCTGTGTCCCCACGGTGGGCCCATCCAGCCAGTGCCCCCGTCCTGACCCTCCAGGGCCTCGCACACGTGTCGATGTGGACACACGCACGAGTAATAATCCCTCGTAGCCGTGTGTGGCCCCTGCACTGCCCAGAAGTCTTTTTTTTTTTTTTTTCGTTTTTATTGGAGCGTAGTTGCTCTACAATGTTGTGTTAGATTCTATCGTATAGCAAAGTGAGTCAGGTATACGTATACGTATAGCTCCTCATTTTCGGATTTGTTTCCCGTTTAGGTCACCAGGGAGTACTGAGTAGAGTTCCCTGTGCTATGTTCTCATTAGTTATGCCCAGAAGTCTTGAAGTTCCCACCGACTAAAGGCAAGGCTGAGGCCAGGAAGAGGACCGTAGGCCCGGATTCCCGGCTGCCTTGGGAGCGCGGGTGGGCGATCACGTGGGAGAGGGAAGACATCCTTCACACTCTGTGGGAGACCCTGCCCAGGGTGCCGTGGAGGATGGTCTCACGGAACTCGTGATAGCCGTGCAAGGTGGATGTTAACATCCCTATTTTTATAGTCAGGAAAGCCTACCGATAAGTGATAATAGAATTTGATTCGGCAGGAAAAAGCTAACACAGCAGGCCAATGACTGCAGGCCTCAGAGCGGCTCACCTGTAAATAGGTGGGCCCTTGGCCGCCATCTGGGAACCTGGATTTGGGGAGTATCCCAGCATTCCCTGTGCCTAAACTGTTTATGCAAACGTAAGAGTTGTGCCTATCCCCACCTCCCTGCTGGGAGGCTGGGATTTGGGTGGCACCAGCGGACCCAGCCCCTCTGCCTCTCTCTGCTTCTCCTACCTGGCCTGTGGGGGAGGGTCGGCAGCCCACCTGTGCCCCGTGGGGCGCGGGGAGAGGGGGGCAGCGGGGAGAGGCCTGGAGCCTGCAGCCTCGTGCCTTCCACTCCACTTCCTGCCCCTGTCGGCCGCACTTCCCTCCAGGGGCAACTTTCATTCCAGCTCCTGTTGTGGTGAACGGAAAAGCCTTTTCAGTAACTTCAAGATAAACCATCTCCAAAGGGACTCTGTGGCTGGAAGGGTCTTTGAGAACAGACCGCAGGGTCCAAGGGCAAAAGCCCCAAGGCAGCTCTGGGACCCGAGTGTCAGGATGGGCCTAAGGCTGGGAGACGAGGGGACGTGTCCACCTCCTGGCTCTCCCTGATGGAGAGGGCACCGTGCGAGCTGCTGTCCAGTGCAGGGGACATGAATGATTACAGCCAGACCACACACCTACCTGTGACCATCCTGGGCAAACCTGCATGCTCGGCCCCCACGTGCGACCCAAGGCTCCCCGAGCTTCGTGCGCGCCGGCCCAGCTCTCCCCAGCGTCTCCGTGCAGACCTGCCGAGCCTGCTGTGGGCTGGCAGGCCGCGGCCCGTGAGTCCGGAGAGCTTTACGGGGCCCCGGAGAGACAGGCACGGCCAGGCCTCTGCAGCACCAGGTGCCTGCGCCTTTCCAGCGGCACTCTATGGAGACGTAGTTTCCATCACGCACAGTTCACCAGTTAAAGGGCACAGTTCCGCGGCTTCGAGCACTTCACAGCGTCGTGCAGCTGTCACCACGGTCAGCTGTAGGTCATCTTCATAACCCGGGAAGAAGCCCCCCCCGGCCCCCCCCCACTCCACCCCTCCAGGGGGAGCGGCCGGTGAAGGAGAGCCAGCGGGGAGGGGGCTGGCGCGTCTAGAGAATCCAGAGGGGAAGCAGGGCCGCGCCCACCACCAGCGCCGAGGGGATCAGTTTGTCGGGATCACTCCTGCCCCACGCCGCTGGCCGCAGGAGGATGCGTTGGGTCGCAGAGCGAAGTCACGTCCTCTTGCCCTTTTCAGGTGTTTCTTTAGAGCTTTCTGGTGAAAGGTGTCAAACACCCCGTGCAGCTGAAAGGGTGTCGCGGTGCACACCTGTCGCCCCACCTGGCCTCCGCCTGCTCCGTCTCACGTCTGTCCATCCGTCCGCCCCTGTGCACGTGCTAACCCACGTCACCACCCGGCTGGTTTTATTGTGGCACAACGCACATGACGCGAGTTCACCCTTTTAACATTTTAAAGCGTGCAGCGCGGTGGTGTTGAGCACGTTCGCCGGCTTGTGCAGCGCCCCCATCCGGTGGCTGAGAACACGCCACCCCGGAAGAGAAACCCCTTTCCCGCTGGCAGTCACTCTCCTCCCCCTCCCCCAGCCCCTGGCAACCACCCATCTGCCTTGTGCCCGTGGACTTGCCTGTTCTGGACGTTTCACATCCATCGTACACCCTGCGGCCTTTTCTGACCGGCTTCTCAGCAGCCTGTTTTCGTGAGTGTCAGCACCTCGTTCCTCTTTACGGCCGAGTACTGGTCCGTGGTGTGTGTATCAGGTCCCTCGTGCCTAACAGATGGCCACAGACTTGGTGCCTTGGAATAGGAATCTATTCCCTCCAGTCCTGGAGGCCAGAGTCTCAAATCAAGGGGTCGCAGGGCCAGTCTCTCCGGAGGCTCCGAGGGAGGGTCCTCCCTCCCGTCCATCTCCTGGGGGCTCCTGTGCTCCTTGGCTTGTGGCCGCGACCCTCCGGTCTCTGCCTCCGTCGTGGAGGCCTGGCCTCTCCTCGTGTGTCTGTCTTGTCTCTGTGTCCCATCTTCTCCCACGGACCCCAGTCAATGGATTTAGGGCTACCCTAGTCCAGCGTGATCTCATCTTAGCTAATTACGTCCGTACTTCCAAATATGGTTACGTTCTCCGGTTCTGAGTGGACGTAAACTGGGGAGGCTGCTGTTCACCCCGGTCCTGGATGGATAGACCACATTCTGTCTGCTGTTGATCAGTGATGGACACAGGCTGTTTCTTTTGAGCAGTCGGGAGTCCCGCTGCCGTGGACGTTCATGCGGCGCCTGGGTGCCGGCCGGCCCGGTCCTCGGGACAGCGAGCTCGGAGGAACCGCGGGTCTCGGGGCCTCGCGGGGTCAGCTTCCCGGGGCCCGGCCACTGTTTCTAAATGTGAATTCACAGCGCACAGTAGGACGGCCTCCTCGTCTGTGCGGAAGGCAGAGGTGTGTGTCTTGGTGCCGGTGCCCCGCGAGCACGTGGGGCCGGAGTCGGAGCCGGGAGGAGGTGGGCGCTGGGCATCTGCACCGGGGAGCGGCTGACCACGCACCGGCCGCGCTCGGGGCGCGCCGGGGGCCGCGGCTCCGGCTACGTTCTCGTCCCACCTCCACACGCTCTTTCCTGCAGATGGGGTGGGGCGACCTCGGGGTGTACGGAGAACCTTCCAGAGAGACCCCGCATTTGGACCGGATGGCTGCGGAGGGGCTGCTCTTCCCGAACTTCTACACGGCCAACCCCCTGTGCTCCCCTTGTAAGTCAGGGCCTGCTCAGACCACCAGGGCGTGGGGCCGGGCGTAGGGCATGCTGGGCCGGGGGACACAAGGAGGGCGGGCACGGAGCGCGGAGACTGAGGCGCGGTGGGGAGGCGGGGAACGCGTAGACCAGAAAGTGGGGCCCAGCGTGCGGGCACGGAGCGCGGGGGTGGCAGCCCTGACTTGGGTGTCGGCTCCACCGGCGTTTCCCGCGAGGGGCAGAGGGCTGGCAGGCGGGCTGCGGCCTCTTCTGTCGGATCCTGGTGCCTGGGAGCACCTGGGCTCCGTGACCTGGGGAACGCGGGCCCATCAGGAGCCATCAGAGGCCACCAAGGGCTCGGAGCCTCTGGGGGTGTTTGAGGCCCAAGTGGCTGCCTCGGCGGCGGCGGCTGTTCATTCACGGAGCTGAGTGCCGCGGCTGGTTCGGGGGAGGTGCTCGGCCGGGGAAGGGATCGTCAGCTGGGGGTGTAGGGGCCTCGCAGGTGGGGAGGACCTCTGATCTGGAGGACGAGAGGTGACCCCGGAAGGGGCGGCGCATGAGGAGGCCTGCGGGCGGTCCCGGGAGCCGGGGAGAGCCAGGGGGAGCTGCAGCCGCCCCGCTGCTGGTCTGTGCGGGGCTGGGCTCCCACCCGGCTCTCAAGTGGCTGCCGGGGACTTGGGTACCACAGGGCTGGCCTGGGGCTGCACGCGTGACCCGTGTTTCTGTTGTGTCCCCTCCGCGTAGCCAGGGCGGCCCTGCTCACCGGACGCCTGCCCATCCGCAGTGGCTTCTACACCACCAACGGGCACGCCAGGAACGGTAGGCTGTGCCCTGGGGTAGAGGGAGGGGGCGCCTGTCACCTGTCCTCTCCGGTGACCTGGCTTCTCCCGGCGCACTCGGCACCCGGCGTTGAGCGTTCTGTGTGGGTCGTAACTCACTTAAAAACAGAATGCAGAGCTTCCATCAGAAGCAATGTGTTTTAGGCGAGTGGGGAGGACGGTGAGGGTGGGGCCGCCTCTCGCCCTGTCCCGGGGGTGGGGTGGCCCAGCTCTAGGGTGGGCTCCCCGCCAGGTGGGGCTTCAAGCGGCCCTTGGAGGAAGGTGTGGTCTCAGAGTCTGAGTTCTGGAGACCTCGGGGGCGGGCCCTCCCCTGACCCCTGACCCCCTGACCCCTGACCCCTGACATCCAGACCCCCCCTCGGGGGCACGTTTGCCTGTTCGCTCCGGTAATGGTGCTGGCTGTGAGTAACCGCCGGAAGACCTGCAAAGTGCCCCGGCAGTGCCGCCCCGACCAGGGCTCTGCCGCTCCACCCTGCCGGCTCACACCGTGCGTTGCTCCACCAGCCTACACACCCCAGGAGATAGTGGGCGGCATCCCGGACTCAGAGCTCCTGCTGCCGGAGCTGCTGAAGGAGGCCGGCTACACCAGCAAGATCGTGGGCAAGTGGTGAGTCCCACACCTGCCTGCTGGGCTCACCGCACGGGCTCCTTACTAGCGTTGCCCAGTGGGAGCCCCTCGGGTGGGAGCAGAGTCCTTGAATTCCAGGTCCGCTAAGATGTCCAAAGCGTCCCTTTAAAAGCTGCTGTGGCCGTGCCCGTGCGACCTCCCGTGGCGAGGCTGGGGTGGTGGCTGCCAGAGCAGCACCAGAGGAGCCATGTTATCGCACACACGTGCCATCACGATGACACGCCAGCGAGCAAACGGGCTCTGTCTGGTGATGAAACCAAGAAGCAAGCAGCGGGTAGAGGACGGTCGTGTGGTGTGGAATTGTCGGATCAAGTGATCGTAAAAGATCACGTTGTCACACGCGGTGTCGTGCTGTTACGTGGTTAAGCCTGTTGAGTGGCTTCTCTCCTACTCCCCGGGGATGCCTAACTACGCAGCCCTAGAGGTTGATGTGAAGGTCGGATGTCCTCTCTTTCCTCTCCTGAGTGTTGGAGCCCTTGGAGACCAAGCCTGCTTCCTACAGGAAGCCTTCCCTGACTTTCCAGCCCTGATCATCTCTGCTCGGCCGCTGCTGTGCTTTGGACCCTCTCCCCTTGACCCCTCTGGCACGCACCACCTCGAGGGCAAGCACCTCATCTGCGCCCCTTGAGGTCCACTGCTCCACGCAGGCCCAGAAGTGTCACGCCCAGCGGTGTCCAGCATGGAGGGGGCGTCATAGCTGCGGGCCCAGAGAGGAAGCACGGGGCGCAGCTGGCTCTCCTTTGTGGAGACAGCGCTCAGGGCAGAGCTGGTGCGGTTGCCCCCGGCACAGGGGCTCCAGAAGCCGGGCAGCCATCCGGAGGAGGCAGAGTGTTTCAGGACCAGCAGGGGGGACCGAGAGGTTCACTTACCGGCGCCCAGACCCCGCTGCCCACCAGCTCAGTTCCGGCCCCATCCTGCCCTGCTGTCTCGTGCCGCATCCACCTGACCGGGTGACCGAGCCGTGCGACAAGCTCACGGTGACGTGGAGTCGGCCTGGCCCGGTGCAGCCCCCCAGCGCTGTGCCGGCGATGCTGGCTGCGACAGGCTTTCTGCAAACGTGACCCCAAGAAACCTGTCTGCTTCCCAGGGAGGAGGAACCTCACCCCAAAACCCCTTCCCTAAGCTGCGCCTTCTCGAGAGAGACCCTCCTACTGGCGAGAGGAGCCGACGTGACGCACCCGCGGGGAAGGGGCTCCTGGGTGGGAGCAGGGGGCGGGTCCGAGCCCGGGTCTCGGGAACTCCTGGGCCGTTGCCCTGCAGGCACCTTGCCGTGTTCTCCTCTCGTCCCGTCCGGCTCCTCCCCAGGGCACCGGGGCAGTGAGCCGCGCTCATGGGACCTGGTCACCGTCCCCGCGTGTGCCCGTCGGTTGTCGCCTGGGTGGACCGTGCGGGCAGGGGGGCCAGGCCGCGGGGCACCCGGGCTCAGCACGCCCTGGGGCTGGCTGGAGCCTTGTCTCCCGAGCTGTTCTCTGAAGGCGAGGGTGTTTGCTTCCCGGAGCTCCGGGGCGCCCGGGCAGGGGTCCCTGAAGTGCCCCGGGTTCCTGTCTCTAGGCATCTGGGCCACAGGCCTCAGTTCCACCCCCTGAAGCATGGATTCGATGAGTGGTTTGGATCCCCCAACTGTCACTTTGGACCTTATGACAACAAGGCCAGGCCCAACATCCCTGTGTACCGGGACCGGGAGATGGTTGGCAGGTAACAGGCCCTGCCCGCTGCTGCCCACATGCCAGCTTCCCCTCCTGCCCAGACCTGGTCCTGTGACCTCTGACTCACAAGAGCCCCGCCTCCGGGGGCTCCTAGCCGGCTCAGGAAATGTGCTGGGAGCCCCAGATGCTCCCCAGCGAGGCGCTTCACTCGGCTTCCGGGCTTTGGGCCCCGTGCCCTGAGGGGGCTACGCTCTGGACGCTCAGCCTTGCTCCGAGCCACCGTCTGGGGGGCCGTCGGCTGCAGGACCGACCTGGTCTGGCCATCGGGTGGCTGCAGGCAGGCCCTGGTCTTTCCTGTCTGGCCTAACTTCCCTTTCTTTCTTCCTTTTTAAATTATTTTTGCTCTGGTGGAAGCGCGGTACACGTCACTGGACCACAGAGCTGGGCCAGCATTGCTGGGGTGTAGCTCACCCAGCAGCCCCATCCCAGACGGCCTCCATCACCCCAGATAGATTCCCACACCTGTTAGCCGTGCCCTCCGTGGCTGTGGACTGGCCGCTTCCTCTCGCACCGTCCTGCCAGTCCTTTGGCGGGGCTCCCCTCCTTCTCCCAGATGGTGGGGTCACCGGGGCACCAGACTCAACCCCAGTGGGTCCCCGATGGGTCCGGGAGCTTCCAGGCTCCGGTTTTGTCCCTGACGTGAACGTTTCCATCTCTCTTTTAAACGAGGCCCCTGACTTTGGCCAGGAAATCGGGGAGGAGGGGCTTTCCTGCCCTGAAGGCCGATTTCTTTCTGGCCCTGTACTGTTTTCAGATTTTATGAGGAGTTTCCAATTAACCTGAAGACTGGAGAAGCCAACCTCACCCAGCTCTACCTGCAGGTGACGGCAGCAGGGACTGGCCCGGCGCTGGGGTGGGGGGCGGGCCGGGGGCGGGCCTGGGGCGGGGAAGACGGTGCGCGCTTCTCCTCAGGAAGCGCTGGATTTCATTAAGAGGCAGCAGGCAGCTCACCGCCCCTTCTTTCTGCACTGGGCCATCGATGCTACACACGCGCCTGTCTACGCCTCCAGGCCCTTCCTGGGCACCAGCCAGCGAGGGCGGTGAGTCCTTGGTCACACAGACCTGGACCCCGGGCGGGGGGGTCAGCCGCGCTTGATCACCCCCGGAGGCTGGGCCCTCGGTACCACTGTCGGCTGTGGACAGAGTGCAGCGTCCGTGCCTCTGCGGGGGTGGAGGGCCGGGTCGGCTCTGCCCGATTCCGCCTGAAAGTTGACTGGAGCGCCCCGTCCTCGTCCCTCCCTGAGGTTCGGCTTCGGCCGCCCTCTGGTCCTGGAGGCGGCCGGCCCCTGCGACCGCTCCCTCCTTCCCGCAGTTACGGGGACGCCGTCCGGGAGGTCGACAGCAGCGTCGGGAGGATCCTGCACCTCCTGCGGGGCCTGGGCATCGCAGAGAACACCTTTGTTTTCTTCACGTCCGACAACGGCGCGGCCCTCGTTTCTGCGCCCAGACAAGGCAGGTGGCTCGAGCAGTTGGGGCTCCGCCCGGGGCCCCTCAGCACCCCCCCACCGGGCCGAGTGTGAAGGGCGCAGCCTTGGGGAGGGAGGGACACCAGCAAGCGCCCCCCAGGCCCAGGGCCCCTCCTCCCCACCGCCTGGCAGGTGCCTGGTCAGGAGGGAGAGCTCGGTGGGGCAGGCGGAGGCGGAGGCGGAGGCTGCGGCCCGCGCCGCGTCCCGCCTCTCTACTGGCCGGCCCCGGGGCCAGTCACGTCCAGAGTTCTCTCTCTGAAGCCGCAGCGTCCCCTATCAGCGTTTCTGTTCTGATCTCAGCTGTAAGACAGTGGCCGTTGTGACTGGACACGTCCGCCCCTTTTTCTGTGTTGGGGGGCCTCCCTTCCCACGGGGGTGATGACCCTGCAGCAGCCAGGCCCAGGCTTGGCGCCCCCCGCCGCCCCTCGGAAGTGCCCTCCCAGTCCTTGTGGTGGGTGGTGTCCAGGAGGGAAGGGACCGGGCCCCCCTCCCCTGCAGTGCTGCAGCCCCTGGCGCAGCGCAGGGGGGCTGCTCACTCCCCCAGACCCTCCCTTTGTGTCCCTGCCGGGCCTGCAGTCCCCCTGAGGACCCTGACCCCTAGGACTCTCAGGTCCGAGGCTTTTCCACCTTGCGGAGCTGGAGCGAGGTTGTTAGACCCAGCGTTTCACAGTCCTTTGAGGGTTTCACACCCCCGTGGTGATATGTCTCTTCTTCCCTTTCTTCTTAAAAAGGCTGGGCCCCAGGAGGGCTCTGAGTCACTCAGACAGCACTGGAAGGAAGGCCACAGACAGCAGGAAATCCCACAGGGCCGGGCCTGTCTGGGGAGGCACTGGGGGACCTTACAGCCACGTGTCCTGGGGGCAGAGGGGCCCAGGGATCTCCAGGGACAGGAACAGCGCAACTGGCTTCGGCCGAGAAGGAGTTGCAGGGGCAGAACAAGACGATGAAAATCCATATACCCACCCCCAGCTGGAGAGACAGG